>NC_000086.7:108632989-108932989 GCF_000001635.26 Mus musculus
ACTCTCCAATATTCAGTAGCTTCATATATACTACATTACACACACACACACACACACACACACACACACACACACACACAAAGTTAGCCTCAACATACAAGTAAGAACATGCAGTTTTTGCATCTCTGGTCTGGCTTACTTCATTTAATACAGTATTTACTGGGTCTATACATTTTCCCTCAAATTTCACTCTTTTCTTTATGGTTGAACAAAATTCCACTGTGTGGACATGCCACATATTCCTTATCTATTCAACTGTTGTATTTCTAAGATGATTGGATGTTCTAGCTAAAGATTAGTGCATTGCTGCGGTATGACTTTTTCCTCTGAGCATGTTTACCCCTTTCCCATCTGAGAAATTTACTAACCATGTGCAGAGCAACACATTGATGTGATTATGGTAATTGAACTACTGACATTCTCTAGTAGATGGAGGAGGAGGAAGAGAGAGACAGAGACAGAGAGAGACAGAGAGAGACAGAGACAGAGAGAGAGACAGAGAGAGAGATTAGTACCTTCTTGGGGTCATCTAGCTATTGCTCCTTAATGTCCTCTTTTAACTTCAAGTGATTTGAGAGATGCCAGCAGATACAGAAAATGGAAGGTTGACTTAAAGGTATTCCATGATGTAGTTTCCATGGTTTGCAATCATAATAGTGTTGATAATGCAGTTGCTTGGGGCTCATCTTGCTCTAACTTACTCTATAATGTGTGTAAAACATTGTTTTTTGTTTGTTTTTGTTCCAGGCTGTTCATTGCCCTGCCAGACTCCATCTTACAAGCAAGCAGCTTTTGACTCTAATTTGAGGGTGGAGGATGATTGAGCATGTTTACGGTTGTGCTGCACCACTCATGTAGCATGGACTGATAAATGATTTATTCCTGGGAGTAGAAATGGTGCCAACCTATACATTTATTAAGGGTGAATTGAGATTATAGGGGCTCACTGATGTATCAGAAGCTTATCAGGGAAACTAGGCCCAAGAACTTATCAGACATGCCAAACCAAGGTAAGAGTGGGACTCTGTCACTTAGATTCCACAATGTGGATACCTTTCACTATAATAACCTCACCACCATTAACCTGATATCTGATCAACAGTGTGTATGTTTCAAGGACTGAAGTCACCATTATCATTCTGTATCCCACATTGGTGTCTCATATGCAATATGAGCGTTAATATTAGTAATTCAGATTCAAATAAAAGAACATGCATTTACTGTGGTCAAATCACCAAGGCGAGTATCATTTGGCAATTTGCTGACATTAAACTGCTGCATATTGTAAATTTTTGGTTATTCAACAAATACTGATATTGAGGATAGATATAAATGAGTTCCTCTACATTTCTGGAATAGCGTGTTCAGGATACACATGCTCTGTAAGTAAGCACAACTTCATTGGTCAAGCATACTGAACATTGCTGGAATTAGTCAGCACACATTTGCTTACATCATCTCAGGAAAAGTTAATGCAACATGTTGAAATAAGCATAGAAATGTATACATCTATGGAAAGATACAGTATTCTTTTGGTATATGGTATTCTCTTTTGTTTTGCCCTTGTTTGGTTTTGTTAATGAGATAATATTACCTTTGTGGAATGAGTTTGATAGTGATTCTATTGTCTCTTTTTGCTATAAATGTTGAAGAGCTCTTTATTCAAAATGTTTCTTTTATTTCTGGGGGATTTGGAGGAGCACCCTCTCAGATGTGAAGGGGAGGAGGCATGGGATGAAGAACTCTGAGAGGCTGGACCAGGAGGGGACAACATTTGGAATGTAAATAAAATAATTAATTAAAAGTTTCTTTTGTTTATTTATTTATTCACTTTACATGCAGATTGCAGTTGCTTCCTCTCTTTCCATTCTCTCCCTCACACTGCCCTTTCCCATCCCTTCCTTCCCTTCACCTCTGAGAAAAGACAGGCCCTGCTGAGTACAGACTCTCCCACTTCAGGATTAGGCACATCCTCTCTCATTGAGGCCAGACAAGACAGACCAGTTAGAGGAATAGCATCAGGCATCAGGTCAGGGACAGCCCCTGTTCCAATTGTTTGGGACCCATATGAAGGTCAAGCTGCACATCTGTTATGTATATTTGGGGAGATCTAGGTCCAGCCAGTTAATGTTCTTTGGTTGGTGGATCAGTGTCAGAGACCCCCAAGGGTCCAGGTTAGTTGAGACTGTTGGTCTTCCTGTGGGGTTCTTATCCCCTACAAGGCCTTCAATCTTTTCCCCCTACTCTTCCATCAGGGTGCCTGACCTATGTCCAATGTTTGATTGTGGGTCTCTGCATAGGAACAGGGACTGACAGATATAATATAAAATACCTGGGCATGACTCTAACTAAGGAAGTGAAAGATCTGTTTGATAAGAACTTCAAATCTCTGAAGAAAGAAATTAAAAAAAGATCTCAGAATATGGAAAGATCTCCCATGCTCATGGATTGGCATGATCAGTAGAGTAAAAATGGCTATCTTGCCAAAAGCAATCTACAGATTCAATGCAATCCCCATCAAAATTCCAACTCAATTCTTCAACGAATTAGAAAGGGCAATCTGCAAATTCATCTGGAATGACAAAAAAAACTAGGATAGCAAAAACTCTTCTCAAAGATAAAAAAACCTCTGGTGGAATCATCATGCCTGACCTAAAGCTGTACAACAGAGCAATTGTGATAAAAATTGCATGGTACTGGTATAGTGACAGACAAGTAGACCACTGGAATAGAATTGAAGACCCAGAGATGAACACACACACCTATGGTCACTTGATCTTTAATAAGGAAGCTAAAACCATCTAGTGGAAAAAAGTCAGCATTTTCAATAAATGGTGCTGGCACAACTGGTGGTTGTCATGTCGAAGAATGCGAATTGATCCATTCCTATCTCCTTGTACTAAGGTCAAATCTAAGTGGATCAAGGAACTCCACATAAAACCAGAGACACTGAAACTTATAGAGGAGAAAGTAGGGAAAAGCCTCGAAGATATGGGTACACGGGAAAAATTCCTGAATAGAACAGCAATGGCTTGTGCTGTAAGATCAAAAATCTATAAGTAGGACCTCATAAAGTTGCAAGGCAAAAGACACCATCAATAAGACAAAAAGGCCACCAACAGATTGGGAAAGGATCTTTACCTATCCTAAATCAGATTGGAGACTAATATCCAACATATATGAAGAACTCAACAAGGTGGACTCCAGAAAATCAAATATCCCCATTAAAAAATGGGTCTCAGAGCTAAAATAAACATTCTCTACTGAGGAATACCTAATGGCCAAGAAGCACCTGAAAAAATGTTCATCATCCTTAATCATCAGTGAAATGCAAATCAAAACAACCCTGAGATTCTACCTCACACCAGTCAGAATGGCTAAGATCAAATATACAGGTGACAGCAGATGCTGGCAAGGATGTGGATAAAGAGGAATACTCCTCCATTGTTGGTAGGATTGCAAGCTGTACAACCACTCTGGAAATCAGTCTGGTGGTTCCTCAGAAAATTGGACATTGTACTACCGGAGGATCCCACAATACCTCTTCTGGGCATATATCCAGAAGATGTTCCAACTGGTAAGAAGGACACTATGTTCATAGCAGCCTTATTTATAATAGCCAGAAGCTGGAAAAAACCCAGATGCCCCTCAAGTGAGGAATGGATACAGAAAATGTGGTGCATTTACACAATGGACTACTACTCAGCTATTAAAAAGAATGAATTTATGAAATTCCTAGGCAAAGGGATGGACCTGGAGGGCATCATCCTGAGTGAGGTAACCCAATCACAAAGGAACTCACACAATATGTACTCACTGTTAAGTGGATATTAGCCCAGAAACTTAGGATACCCAAGATATAAGATATAATTTGCTAAACGCATTAAACTCAAGAAGAACAAAGACCAAAGTGTGGACACTTTGCCCCTTCTTAGAATTGGGAACAAAACCCCCATGGAAGAAGTTACAGAGACAAAGTTTGGAGCTGTGATGAAAGGATGGACCATGTAGAGACTGCCATATCCAGGGATGCATCCCATAATCAGCTTCCAAAAGCTGACACCATTGCATAAACTAGCAAGATTTTGTTGAAAGGACCCAGATATAGCTGTCTCTTGTGAGACTAGGCCGGGGCCTAGCAAACACAGAAGTGGATGCTCACAGTCAGCTATTGGATGGATCACAGGGCCCCCAATGGAGGAGCTAGAGAAAGTACCCAAGGAACTAAAAGGGATCTGCAACCCTATAGGTGGAACAACATTATGAACTAACCAGTACCCCGGAGCTCTTGACTCTAGCTGCATATGTATCAAAAGATGGCCTAGTCGGCCATTACTGGAAAGAGAGGCCCATTGGACTTGCAAACTTTATATGCCCCAGTACAGGGGAACGCCAGGGCCAAAAAGTGGGATTGGGTGGGTAGGGGGTTGGGGGGAGGGAATGGGGGACTTTTGGGATAGCATTGGAAATGTAAATGAGGAAAATACCTAATAAAAATATTAAAAAAAGAAATTTCTTACTAGTCATAGGTTCAATAAAGGTAGAAAATATGTAAATATTATGTGAATTATAAAAATCTGTGCAAAGTAAGTATGGAAATCAATGACTATTACAAATTGCAGATTATTTTCAGAGGCTTCAAAGACTATCACCTGCCCCCAAAGAGCTGTTGTCTACAAAACAGGAAATCCAATTTCTTAACTATAATTCAGAGCTCTGTAGTCTGGCTCATGTGTAGCTATCCATTTCCCACAACTGCCCATAGCACAAAGCTCATTGATTACCTACGTACATTAAACTATTTGCCTGGTAAAAACATTTTCTTTGTTGTACCTAGGATTCAATTATTTAAAATCTAAAGTTACAAAATTGTTGAACTTAGTGAAAGATAATTCTATCATGAGGTATGAGCTATTAGATTTCTAGTTTTCCATTAACTTAATGATGGTGCTCAGGTTGGAATTTTCCCTCTTTGAGATCATTTTCTGTATCTATAAAATTAAACAAATGGATCTAGATAATCTGCCAGATTCCTTACTGTCACAACACATACTAATGCAATTATTCCCAATTCACTTCATCCCCCCCCCCAAACACACACACTAAATCTTCATTCTCACCATTTGTTTTCCTTCTTGCATTTGAGAACTTTCTCTTTTCATTTTTTTAAAAAGAAATTGGAGAAGCCCTTGTGTGTTTCCCTGAATAGAGGCCTATTTGTTTCCAATAAAACAATATTTCCTCATCTCATTCTCTGAAAACAGCTTTTAGAAGATTGCCAATCTTGGGTTAGGATCCTATGAACCCTTCATCAAGTTACTTCACTGAATAAACAGAGTTCAAGCTACTATGAAGAGAAATATGGAGAAGAAATGATAAGCACAAATTTAGATTTTTTTCCTTCAATATTTTATTAGGTATTTACTTCATTTATATTTCAAATGATATCCCGAAAGTCCCCTATACACTCCCCCTCACCCCTACACACCCACTCACACTTCTTTGCCCTGGAGATTCCCCTGAACTGGAGCATGTAAAGTTTGGAACACCAAGGGGCTTCTCTTCTCAATGATTGCCGACTAGGCCATCTTCGCTACATATACAGCTAGAGACACAAGCTCTGGGGGTATTGGTTAGTTCATATTGTTGTTCCACCTATAGGGTTGCAGATCCCTTTAGCTCCTTGGATACTTTCTCTAGCTCCTACATTGGGGGCCCTGTGATCCATCCAATAGCTGACTGTGAGCATCCACTTCTGTGTTTGCTAGGCCCCTGCATAATCTGACAAGAGACAGCTATATCAGGGTCCTTTCAGCAAAATTTTGCTAGTGTATGCAATGGTGTCAGCTTTTGGAGGCTGATTATGGGATGGATCCCCGGATATGGCAGTCTCTAGATGGCCCATCCTTTCATCTCAGCTCCAAACTGTGTCTCTCAAACTCCTTCCATGGGTGTTTTGTTCCCAATTCTAAGAAGGGGCAAAGTGTCCACACTTTGATCTTCATTCTTCTTGAGTTTCATGTGTTTAGCAAATTGTATCTTATATCTTGGGTATTCTAAGTTTCTGGGCTAATATCCACTTATCAGTGAGTACATAATGTGTGAGTTGTTTTATGATTGGGTTACCTCACTCAAGATGATGCCTTCCAGGTCCATCCATTTGCCTAGGAATTTCATAAATTCATTTTTTAATAGCTGAGTAGTACTCCATTGTGTAAATGTACCACATTTTCTGTATCCATTCCTCTGTTGAGGGGCATCTGGGTTTTTTCCAGCTTCAGGCTATTATAAATAAGGCTTCTATGAACATAGTGGAGCATGTATTCTTATTACCAGTTGGAACATCTTCTGGATATATGCCCAGGAGAGGTATTGCAGGATCCTCCGGTAGTAGTATTTCCAATTTTCTGAGGAACTGCCAGACTGATTTCCAGAGTGGTTGTACAAGCTTGCAATCCCACCAGCAATGGAGGAATGTTCCTCTTTCTCCACATCCTCACCAGCATCTGCTGTCACCTGTTTTGATCTTAGCCATTCTGACTGGTATGAGGTAGAATCTCAGGGTTGTTTTGATTTACATTTCCCTGATGATTAAGTATGCTGAACATTTTTTCAGGTGCTTCTCAGCCATTCAGTATTCCTCAGGTGAGAATTCTTTGTTTAGCTCTGTACCCCAATTTTTAATCGGATTATTTGATTTCCTGGAGTCCACCTTCTTGAGTTCTTTATATATATTGGATATTAGTCCCCTATCTGATTTAGGATTGGTAAAGACCTTTCCCAATCTGTGGGTGGCCTTTTGTTCTTATTGACAGTGTCTTTTGCCTTACACAAGCTTTGCAATTTTATGAGGTCCCATTTGTCAATTCTTGTTCTTATAGCACAAGCCATTGCTGTTCTATTCAGGAATTTTCCCCCTGTACCCATATCTTCGAGGCTTTCCCCCACTTTCTCCTCTATGAGTTTCAGTGTCTCTGGTTTTATGTGGAGTTCCTTGATCTACTTTGACTTGACCTTAGTACAAGGAGATAAGACTGGATCAATTAGCATTCTTCTACATGATAACCGCCAGTTGTGCCAGCACCATTTGTTGAAAAGGCTGTCGTTTTTCCACTGGATGGTTTTAGCTCCCTTTTCAAAGATCAAGTGACCATAGGTGTGTGGGTTCATTTCTGGGTCTTCAATTCTATTCCATTGGTCTACTTGTCTGTTGCTATACCAATACCATTCATTTTTTAATCACAATTACTCTGTAGTACAGCTTTAGGCCAGGCAAGATGATTCCACCAGAGATTTTTTTTTATCATTGAGAAGATATTTTACTATTCTGTGTTTTTTGTTATTCCAGATGAATTTGCAATTGCCCTTTCAAACTCAGTGAAGAATTGAGTTGTAATTTTGATGGGGATTGCATTGAATCTGTAGATTGCTTAAGGCAAGATGGCCATTTTACTTTATTAATCCTGCCGATCCATGAGCATGGGAGATCTTTCCATCTTCTGAGATCTTCTTCCATTTCTTTCTTCAGATACTTAAAGTTCTTATCATAGAGATCTTTCACTTCCTTAGAGTCACACCAAGGTATTTTATATTATTTGTGACTATTATGAAAGGTGTTGTTTCCCTAATTCCTTTCTCAGACTGATTATTTATTGTGTAGAGAATGGCCACTGATTTGTTTGAGTTAGGTTTATATCCAGCTACTGTACTGAAGCTGTTTATTAGGTTTAGGAGTTTTCTGGTGGAATTTTTAGGGTCACTTATATATACTATCAGATCATCTGCAAGTAGTGATATTTTGACTTCTTCCTTTCCAATTTGTATCCCCTTGACCTCCTTTTGTTGTCGAAGTGCTCTGGCTAGGACCTCATGTACTATATTGAATGGGTAGGGAAAATGTGGCAGCCTTGTCTAGTCCTTGATTTTAGTGGGATTGCTTCAAGTTTCTCACCATTTACTTTGATGTTGGCTACTGGTTTGCTGTAGATTGATTTTATTGTTTAGGTATGGGCCTTGAATTCCTGATCTTTCTAAGACATTTATCATGAATGGGTTTTGGATTTTGTCAAATACTTTCTCCAAATCTAATGAAATGATCATGTGGTTTTTGTCTTTGAGTTTGTTTATATAGTGGATTACATTGATGGATTTCCATATATTAAACCACCCCTGCATTCCTGGGATGAAGCCTACTTGGTCATGATGGATGATCATTTTGATGTGTTCTTGGATTTCGTTTGTGAGGATTTTCTTTTGTATTTTTGCATCTATATTCATAAGGGAAATTGGTCTGAAGACCTCTATCTTTGTTGGGTCATTATGTGTTTTAGGTATCAGGTAATTGTGGCTTCATAGAATGAATGGGGTACAGTACACTCTGTTACTATTTTTTTGGAATAGTTTGAGAAAAACTGAAATTAGATCTTCTTTGAAGGTCTGATAGAACTCTGCACTAAATCCATCTGGTCCTGAGCTCTTTTAGGTTGGGAGACTATCAATGACTGCTATTTCTTTAGGGGATATAGGACAGTTTAGGTCATTAATCTAATCCTGATTTAACTTTGGTACCTGGTATTTGTCTATAAATTTGTCCATTTCGTCCAGGTTTTCCAGTTTTGTTGAGTATACCCTTTTGTAGAAGAATCTGATGGTGTTTTGTATTTCTTCAGGATTTGTGGTTATGTCTCCCTTTTCATTTCTGATTTTGTTAATATGGATGCTTTCCCTGTGCCCTCTAGTGAGTCTGGCTAAGGGTTTGTCTATCTTATGGATATTCTCAAAGAACCAGCTCCTGGTTTCCTTGATTCTTTGAATAGTTCTTTTTGTTTCCACTTCGTTGATTTCAGCCCTAAGTTTGATTATTTCCTGCCATCTACTCCTCTTGGGTGAATTTGCTTCCTTTGGATCTTTTAGGTGTGCTGTCAAGCTGCTAGTGTATGCTCTCTCTAGTTTCTTTTTGGAGGCACTCTGAGCTATGAATTTTCCCCTCAGGAATGCTTTCGTTGTGTCACATAAGTTTGGGTGTGTTGTGGCTTCATTTTCATTAAACTCTAAAAGGTCTTTAATTTCTTTCTTTTATCTTCCTTGACCGGTATTGTTGATAAGAGTTTTTCTCAGTTTCCCTGTGAATGTTGCCGTTGTATTACTTATGTTGTTATTGAAGATCAGCCTTAGTCCATGGTGATCTGATAGGATGCATGGAACAATTTCAATATTTTTGTATTTGTTGAGGCCTGTTTTGTGACCAATTATATGGTCAGTTTTGGAGAAGGTACCATGAGGTTCTGAGAAGAAGTTATATCCTTTTGTTTTAGGGTAAAATGTTCTGTAAATATCTGTTAGGTCCATTTGTTTCATAACTTCTGTTAGTTTCAATGTGTCTCTGTTTATTTTCTGTTTCCATGATCTGTCCATTTATGAGGGTGCAGTGTTGAAGTCTCCCATTATTATTGTGTGAGGTACAATGTGTGCTTAGAGCTTTACTAAAATTACTTTAATGAATGTGGATGCCCTTACATTTCGAGCATAGATATTCAGAATTGAAAGTTCATTTTGGAAGATTTTACCTTTGATGAGTATGAAGTGTCCCTCCTTGTCTTTTTTGATAACTGTGTTGGAAGTCGATTTTATTAGATATTAGAATGGCTACTCCAGCTTGTTTCTTCAGACCATTTGCTTGGAAAATTTTTTTTCTGCCTTTCTTTCTGAGGTAGTGTCTGTCTTTTTCCTTGAGATAGGTTTTCTGTAAGCAGCAAAATATTGGGTCCTGTTTGTGTAGTCAGTCTGTTAGTCTATGTCTTTTTAATTGGTGAATTGAGTCCATTGATTTTAAAAGATATTAAGGAAAAGTAATTGTTGCTTCCTGTCATTTTTGTTGTTAAAATTAGGATTCTGTTCCTGTGGCTATCTTATTTTAGGTTTGTTGAAGGATTAGTTTCTTGCTTTTTCTAGGGTATAGTTTCTGTCCTTATATTGGTGTTTTCACATTATTATCCTTTGAAGGGCTGGATTCATGGAAAGATATTGTGTGTATTTGGTTTTGTCATGGAATACTTTGGTTTCTCCATCTGTGGTAATTCAGAGTTTTTTTGGGGGTATAGTAGCCTGGACTGGCATTTGTGGTTATTTAGTGTCTGTATAACATCTGTCCAGGATCTTCTGGCTTTCATAGTCTCTGGTGAGAAGTTTGGAGTAATTCTAATAGGCCTCCCCTTATATGTTACTTAACCTTTTTCCCTTACTACTTTTAATATTCTATCTTTAGTGCATTTGTTGTTCTGATTATTATGTGTTGGGAGGAATTTCTTTTCTGGTCCAGTCTATTTGGACTTCTGTAGGTTTCTTTTTTATTTTTATTAGGTATTTTCTTCATTTACATTTCCAATGCTATCCCAAAAGTCCCCCATACCCTCGGGCATCTCTTTCTTTAGAATTGGGATGTTTTCTTCTGTAATTTTGTTGAAGATATTTGCTGGCCCTTTAAATTGAAAATATTCATTTTCATCTACTCCTATTATCCGTAGGTTTGGTTTTCTCATTGTGTCCTGGATTTCCTGGATGTTTTGAATTAGGATCTTTTTGTATTTTGCATTTTCTTTGATTGTGTGTCCATGTTCTCTATGCAATCTTCTGCATCTTAGATTCTCTCTTCCATCTCTTGTATTCTGTTGCTGATGCTCGCATCTATCCTTCCCGATGTCTTTCTTATGGTTCTTATCTCCAGAGTTGTCTCCCTTTGGGTTCTCTTTTTGTTTCTACTTCCACTTTTAGATTCTGGATGGTTTTGTTCAATTTCATCACTTGTTTGGTAGTGTTTTCCTGTAACTCTCTTAGGGATTTTTGTGTTTCCTCTTTAAAGGCTTCTAGCTGTTTACATGTGTTTTCCTGTATTTCCTTCTTAAAGTCCTCCATCATCATCATGAGAATTGACTTTAGATCCATGTCTTGTTTATCTGGTGTGATGGTGTATCCAGGACTTGCTAAGGTGGGATATTTTGGTTCTGATGATGCCAAGTAACCTTGGTTTCTGTTGCTTCTGTTCTTATGGTTGCCTCCTGCCATTTGATTATCTTAAGTGCTTGCTGCCCTCAATATATTTGATTTGAGCCTGTCTTTCCTATAATCCCAGTTGATTCAGGACTTCTCAGAGTCCAGCTTTCTCTGTAACCCTTTTATTGTGGGCTCCTGTGAACCTGAGATTCTGGGTGTGTCAGAGATTTTGGCAGTCAAGCTTCCTCTCAGACTGAAATACTGGTGTGACCCAGCTCCTATTATACTGGGATCCTATTGTTCTAAGATCCTGGGCATGTTACAGTGCTACAGTGCCTGGAAGTGGTGTCTCCTTTGAGGACCATAAAGCTGTTTGGCCAGTGATCCTAAGATTGCATAGAGAGTACTCTGGGGACTGTTGGAGTGTCCACCGATTCTGCACCCAAGGTGACCAGGTGCTAGTGTCAACCAGAAGGGACTTGTGCCCCTGGTCAAGCTGGTTTTCTGCTTCCCTTCTGCTGTCTCAGGTCCTGCGCAATTGGATTGGAACAGATGTTGTGTTCCACTCACCAGTGATCCTAAGATCGAGTGGAGAGTCCTCTAGGGGCCGTGGGGGTGTCCACAGACTCCACGCCCTAGGTGACCAGGACAAATTTAGATTTTTAATGCAATTTTAACACTAATTATAGGATTTGTAAATAAGCATTGCTTTATTTCTTGTATCCTTAGAGATCAATTCTGAGGTAAAACTGCTTTAGAAACACAACAGCTAATAACGAAGTTCAAATTTCAAACCCAAATTAAGTTCAGTGTCACAAAATAAATTTTATTCTGAATAGGTGGTTGTTGAATTAACAGGGACTCTATAGATATAAGTTTTCAGCCTATATTAGTCCTTGTTTATCCATCAGAAACTATCCCATATAGCAGAGACTCATTAAATATTGTTGACTTACTGAAAGGGATATGCCTGTATTCAACAATTATTTATTCATTGGAGCTTCACTAAAAAAGAATGGGAGAGAAACTTTACCTTATTCCACTCAAACCTCTTGCTTTCTAAATTTTGGAGTTACTGAAACTTGGCCATTTGGTCTTATCATCCCTTTAACCTCTGCATCCAAGACAGGCCTAAAAGGCCTCATTATTCCCAAGGACACAACTATTACAAAGGTTTAAGAAAGCTGGTTTTCTTTTTGTCACAGCCACAGCTGTTGCCAAATCACAGTGCTTTGCTTTTTGTTTTTTGTTTTTTTTCCTGGTATCTTGGGGATAGGCAATAGCTGTCTAGTTGGACTCAAGTCCCATTCATTAGGGAATTCCTACCTAGAAAATGTCAGAAACCTGGAAAGAGAACCTACTACTGCCATTTCTTTAACTCAGTGCACTCTCAAACTGTATTCTAAAACTCATTCTTATACCAGTAGATAGATGTAGTTTTCACCCTCATGCGAGTTATTTTTCCAACAGATGAAGATGTTAAAGAGGTCTACAACCAGTCAAAGTGCAAAGAATAAGTGATCATGGATTGCCCAATCCCTGTTGGTTCAATCTTCAATACAACCCCTATATTTAATGTTCAAGGAATGCCTCAAAGGAGAGGATATAAAGACCATAAAAGTTCGATGGTTAGGATGCCTGCAGGAAGACAGTGTCTTCTGGACATGACAAGGAAACTATCACCCATGAAGTCTCAATGATATGATTGCCTAAATAAGATCTGCATAATAACATGAGTTGACACATGAATGTCGTCAAGGGAAATTTCATAGGACCTCAACCCCAGATGAACTGTTTCAAGTAATCAATGGTTGCTAAAAGAGGAAGAATCAGTTTTCTCTGAGGACAAGCCCGTGATTAGATTATCCAATTTCAAGGGGCCAGCCCTTAGCACACATATATATGTGCAACATGAAATGGTAGGTGAATTTAGTAGGCTATATGCATGTGTGTATGTATATATGAATGTATGTATATGCAATAATACTTATAAAAGAGGCCATGGATTTGAAAGGGGACACATAAGCAGATGTAAGGGGAAGGAAAGGGTTGAAATAATGTAAGTACAGTATTGATGTATAAAATTCTCAAAATACTAAAATATAAATTAAAAATGTAATTGATGATTAAATTATACAGCCCTAGGCAAATTTCCATGGCTTGAGAGTGGCAATTCTAATTGTATAGAAGACTATTGAAAGGTATAGTGTTTAGAACTGAAACAGTATTTGTGAGTAGCTAAACCTAGGTGTGTGATGATTTTTTTTTTGTGAATTCATTACAATAAAGCAATTTTTCGTTTTAAAAATCATCCTTAAAATATGCACTCAAAATGCCTATCTTGAACTGCCCTAGACCTGATGATTTGGCTGTTCCAGCCCCAGTACTAGGAAAACTTTAATAGGTTGCAAAATGTCAAATTAATACAGAATCGCTCACTGAGAGCTAAGATATCACCTACAATGTAATGTTTAATAACCTCAAATGTTATGAAAAAATTAAAGATTTTGATTTCAAATGAAAAATGTTGGCAAGAAAAAAATAAGGGAAGACAACGTTGATGGACTGTTCATTTCATTCTGAGAGCTCCATAATTTTTGTTGATTTTATTTTTCAAAACAACTCTGTGAAGTGGGTGTGATTATCTATACTTTAAAGATGAACCAGTTAAAATCAGAGCAGGGAAGTCACTAAATGTAGAAGCCTGAGGACTGTCCTGAATCTGGCCTTTTGGTTCTCTATCCTGGACTCCTTTGTGCTCAATGTACATTATTGATTTAACACTTTTACAAAAAAAAAATCTATGTTATTTCAAAACAAACCTATTCAAAGGCATAAAATGACTCTGTGGGTAAAACTGCCTCCTGCCAAATCTGACAACCTGAGTTCAATCCCCAGATCCCATGATCCCATAGTGGAAGGAGAGAACCAAGTTGTCCTCTAACTTTCCCATCCATGTCATTGCACACACATATATACACACTCACACATGTACAGAGAGAGAGACACACACAATAAATCAAAATGAAACCTGATCATTTTCTCAAAAGGCTTAAATTTATTAAACTTCTTTTGAGAGCTTCTGTCTAATTTTGGCTTAGCCTAGATAACATGGCATCCTTAATTTCATATGTCTGGAAGCATGAAATCAAAAGTTGTAAAGTGACATAGGAATTTGGAATTACAACTCAACAGGTTTGATTTATCCTAGAAACTCTATTACCTGTTTATATATCTATGCAGGTTCAACAAGTTCCATTATGAGTCACCCCAAAGCATCAAGATAATTCTATTAGCAATATGGCCAGGATGCTTTTTGGTCCCTAAGGTTACCCTGTAACAAGCTACAAACACAGATGGTGATAGAATTCAATCAAATCAATTTTGTTTCCACTCACATTCTCTATTATTTCTTATTTCTGTCCAAATGCCAGTATCTTTGCCAGTTAACCTGAGGGTCAATTTCCAGATTTCACAGCCAATAATAACACTAGCACGCATCCCTCTTTGGCCCAGGATTTGAGGAAGGTGTGACTCCAAACTTCAACATCTACTATATTTCATCTTGCCCTTCTAGGCAGCCTTGATCTTTGGTATTCTGTATTTTTTACATAAACTAGGGATAAATGATGCTATTTGTGCTTATGTTTCACCTCTATCTTATCATGAGCTCTTAGGACTTAGTCTTTGTTACCCACTTGCTGTTTGTGAAGAGATGAGTTCTATTCTAACCCTGACAGAATGGTGATGACAGCTAATTAAGCATTGAGTACTCTGGCTGAGGTGACTTTCCTGAGTTTGACAGATCAAGCCTGTCAGAACTTGCTGCTATCAACCCTTGAGCTCATAACCTCTGCAGTCTGGATATCACTTCAGGTGGAGAAAATAAGCTACCTTCATATTGATGGGAAAAAAGGATTTAGAGAAGTAGGAAGCAGAAACTACAGTCAATATTAAACCCAGTTTTCTCCCAGTCACATATCTAGAAATTACAAGTTCCATCAATAGATCATTTAGTCTTTCCAAATGCAGCAGAGAGCAGATATCAAAAAAAAAGATACAATATGGGCTGGTAAGATGGCTGAGCTGGGTAAAGGCACTTGCATGTGCAATCCCAGCCTAATCTGAGAACCTTGGTACGCATGTAAAGAAAGATAGGAGAGAGTTGGTTTCACAAAGTTGTTCCATGATTTCCATGTACACACTAAAGAACTCACATCCACACAGACACTCTCCCTTCCATGATGATGATGGGAACAATGATGACAAAAATGGCAAAGATGATGAAGATGAAGAAGGTGAAGACAATGAAGATGATGATGATAGTCATAATAGTTTTAAAGCTACAATAATTGAGGTTGGAGAGGTGGCTAAGTGGTAAAGAGCCTGGATGTTTTTCCAAAGAATCTGGTTTAATTTTCCATCACCCACATGGTGTTACACAACCATCTGTTCGTCCAGGTTAAGGACATTGAACCATCTCTTCTGGCCTTCAAGGTCACCAGGTATGAAAATAGGGCATATGCATACAGGTTGGCAAAACATTCATACACATATGTTTTTATACATTTTTAAAGTATTGGGACTAGTCCCATCCAGTCAGCGTCAGCACCGGGTTACCTTGGGCACGGAGTCAGCGGACACCCCCAAGGTCTCCTAGAAAACTCTCTATGTGATCTTAGGACCACCAGTGAGTGGAACACAATTTCTGTTCCAGTCCAATCTCGTGGAATCTGACACAGCATTAGAGAAGCAGGAAACCCGGCCTGACCAGGGTCACAACACCCCTCCAGTCGGCACCATCGCTGGGTCAACTGGGCACACAATTGGCAGGCAGCCCCAAGATCCCTAGAGGACAGCTTCTGAGACAGACCCCATTTCAGGCTCCAGACATCCGGCCACCTTCCCGGCCAGAGGATAGGTGTCTGCCATGCCCAGGAGGGCATGCCAGAGCACATGGGAAAGCCACCTTGGTTCCCAGATCCCTCTATGACTAGTCTCCGCAGCTGAGAGTGTGGACTACAGAAGATAACAGCTTCTGTGACAGGCCAAAGCAACACAGCTTCTGGGACAGGTCCTGTTTCAGGCCTTCATCTTCTGCCAGGAGGGAGGTCCAAATGCCAGATATCTGTGCACCTTCCCTGTAAGAGGAGAGCTTGCCTACAGAGAGTGCTCTGACCACTAAAACTCAGAGGAGAGAGCTAGTCTCCCAGGTCTGCTAATAGAGTCTAACAGAATTACAAGAGGAACAAGCTATAACCAGAGACAACTATAACAACTAACTCCAGAGATTACCATATGGTGAAAGGCAAATGTAAGAATCTTACTAACAGAAACCAAGACCACTCACCATCATCAGAACCCAGCACTCCCACCTCAGACAATCCTGGGCACCCCAACACATCCAAAAAGCTAGACCCGGATTTAAAAGCATATCTCATGATGATGGTAGAGGACATCAAGAAGGACATTAATAACTCACTTAAAGAGATACAGGAGAACGCTCCTAAAAAAAAGATACAAGTCCTTAAAGAAAAACAGGAAAACACAACCAAAGAGGTTGAAGTCCTTAAAGAAAAACAGGAAACCACATCCAAACAGGTGATGGAAATGAAGAACAACATACTAGACCTAAGAAGGGAAGTAGACACAATAAAGAAAACCCAAAGTGAGACAACACTGGAGATAGAAACCCTAGGAAAGGAATCTGGAACCATAGATGCGAGCATCAGCAACAGAATACAAGAAATGAAAGAGAGAATCTCAGGTGGAGACGATTCCATAAAGAATATCTGCACAACAATCAAAGAAAATGCAAAATGCAAAAGGATCCTAACTCAAAACGTCCAGGAAATCCAGGACAAAATGAGAAGACCAAACCTAAGGATAATAGGTGTAGATGAGAATGAAGATTTTCAACTTAAAGGGCCAGCAATATCTTCAACAAAATTATAGAAGAAAACTTCCTAAACCTAAAGAAAGAGATGCCCATGAAATACAAGAAGACTGCAGAACCCCAAATCGACTGGACCAGAAAAGAAATTCCTCCCGACACATGATAATCAGAAGAACAAATGCACCAAATAAAGATAGAATATTAAAAGCAGTAAGAGAAAAGGGTCAAGTAACATATAAAAACAGCCCTATCAGAATTACACCAGACTTTTCATCAGAGACTATGAAAGCCAGAAGATCCTGGACAGATGTTGTACAGACACTAAAAAAACACAAATGCCAGTCCAGGCTACTATACCCGGCAAAACTCTCAATTACCATAGATGGAGAAACCAAAGTATTCCATGACAAAACCAAATACACCCATTATCTTTCCACAAATACAACCCTTCAAAGGATAATAACAGAAATAAAACAATACAAGGACAGAAACCACCCCCTAGAAAAAGCAAGAAAGTAATCTTTCAACACATAAAAGAAGACAGCCACAAGAACAGAATGCCAACTCTAACAACAAAAATAATAGAAAGCAACAATTACTTTTCTTTAATATCTCTTAATATCAATGGAATCAATTCCCCAAATAAAAAGGCATAGACTAACAGACTGGCTAAACAAAAAAGGACCCAACATTTTGCTGCTTACAGGAAACCCATCTCAGGGAAATAGACAGACACTACCTCAGAATGAAAGGCTGGAAAACAATTCTACAAGCACATGGTCTGAAGAAACAAGCTGAAGTAGTCATTTTATATCGAATATAATTGACTTCCAACCCAAAGTTATCAAAAAAGATAAGGAGGGACACTTCTTATTCAGCAAAGGTAAAATCTTGCAAGAGAAACTCTCAATTATGAATATCTATGCTCCAAATGCAAGGGCAGCCACATTCATTAAAGAAACTTTAGTAGAGCACAAAGCACACATTGCACCTCACACAATAATAGTGGGAGACTTCAACACACCACTTTTATAAATGGACAAATTGTGGAAACAGAAACTAAACAGGGACACAGTGAAACTAACAGAAGTTATGAAACAAATGGTTTTAACAGATATCTACAGAACATTTTATCCTAAAACAAAAGGATATACCTTCTTCTCAGCACCTCATGTTACCTTCTCCAAAAGTGACCATATAACTGGTCACAAAACAGACCTCTACAGATACAAAAATATTGAAGTTGTTCCATGCATCCTATCACATCACCATGGACTAAAGCTGATCTTCAATAACAACATAAATAATAGAAAGCCAACATTCACCTGTAAACTGAACAACACTCTTCTCAATGATACCTTGGTCAAGGAAGGAATAAAGAAAGAAATTAAAGACTTTTTAGAGTTTAATGAAAATGAAGCCACAACATACCCAAACTTATGACACACAATGAAAGCATTTCTAGGATAAAAACTCATAGCTTTGAATTGCCTCCAAAAAGAAACTAGAGAGAGCACACATTAGCAGCTTGACAACACACCTAAAATGTCTAGAAGAAAAGGAAGCAAATTCACCTAAGAGGAGTAGAAGGCAGGAAATAATCAAACTCAGGGGTGAAATCAACCAAGTGGAAACAAGAAGAACTGTTCAAAGAATCAACCAATCAAGGAGCTGGTTCTTTGAGAAAATCAACAAGATAGATAAACCCTTAGCCAGACTCACTAGAGGGCACAGGGAAAGCCTCCTAATTAACAAAATCAGAGATGAAAAGGGAGGCATAACAACAGATCCTGAGGAAATCCAAAACACCATCAGATCCTTCTACAAAAGGCTGTACTCAACAAAACTGGAAAACCTGGACGAAATGGACAAATTTCTGGACAGATACCAGGTACCAAAGTTGAATCAGGATCAAGTTGACCATCTAAACAGTCCCATATCCCCTAAGGAAATAGAAGCGGTTATTAATAGTCTCCCAGCCAAAAAAAGCCCAGGACCAGACGGGTTTAGTGCAGAGTTCTATCAGACCTTCAAAGAAGATCTAATTCCAGTTCTTCACAAACTATTCCACAAAATAGAAACAGAAGGTACTGTATCCAATTCATTTTATGAAGCCACAACTACTTTGATACCTAAACCACAGAAAGACCCTACAAAGATAGGGAACTTCAGACCAATTTCCCTTATGAATATCAATGCGAAAATCCCCAATAAAATTCTAGCTAACCGAATCCAAAAACACATCAAAACAATGATCCATCCTGACCAAGTAAATTTACTTCCAGAGATGCAGGGATGGTTATAGAGCAATCCATCAATGTAATCCATTTTATAAACAAACTCAAAGACAAATACCACATGATCATCTCATTAGAAGCAGAGAAAGCATTTGACAAAATCCAACACCCATTCATGATAAAAGTCTTGGAAAGATCAGAAATTCAAGGACGATACCTAAACAATAAAAGCAATCTACAGCAAACCAGTAGCCAAAATCAAAGTAAATGGTGAGAAGCTGGAAACAATCCCACTAAAATCAGGGAATAGACCAGGGGGTCCACTTTCTCCCTCCTTATTCAACATTGTACTTGAAGTCCTAGCCAGAGCAATTTGACAACAAAAGGAGTTAAAGGCGATACAAATTGGAAAGGAAGAAGTCAAAATATCACTTTTTGCAGATGATATAATATTATATATAAGTGACTCTAAAAATTAGACCAGAGAACACCTAAACCTGATAAACAGCTTCAGTGAAGTAGCTGGATATAGCATTAACTCAAACAAGTCAATGGCCTTTCTCTCCACAAATGAAAAACAGGCTAAAAGAGAAATTAGGGAAACAACACCCTTCTCAATAGTCACAAATAATATAAAATACCTTGGCGTGACTCTAACTAAGGAAGTGAAAGATCTGTATGAAAAGAACTTCAACTCTCTGAAAAAAGAAATTAAAGAACATCTCGGAAGTTGGAAAGATCTCCCATGCTCATGGATGGGCAAGATCAATATAGTAAAAATGGCTATCTTGCCAAAAGCAACCTACAGATTCAATGCAATCCCCATCAAAATTCCAAGTCAATTCTTCAACTAATTAGAAAGGGCAGTCTGCAAATTCATCTGGAATGACAAAAAACCTAGGATAGCAAAAACTCTTCTCAAAGATAAAAGAACCTCTGGTGGAATCACCATGCCTGACCTAAAGCGGTACTTCAGAGCAATAGTGATAAAAACTGCATGGTACTGGTATAGCGACAGACAAGTAGACTAATGGAATAGAATTGAAGACCCAGAGATGAACCCACACACCTATGGTCACTTGATCTTTGACAAGGGAACAAAACCCATCCAGTGGAAAAAAGACAGCATTTTCAAAAAATGGTGCTGGCACAACTGGAGGTTATCATGTAGAAGAATGAGCATCGATCAATTCCTATCTCCTTGTGCTGAGGTCAAATCTAAGTGGATCAAGGAACTACACATAAAACCAGAGACAGTGAAACTTATAGAGGAGAAAGTGAGGAAAAGCCTCAAAGATATGGGTACAGGGGAATAATTCCTGAATAGAATAGCAATGGCTTGTGCTGTAAGATCGAGAATCGACAAACGGGACCTCATAAAATTGCAAAGCTTCTGCAAGGCAAAAGACACCATCAATAAGACAAAAAGACCACCAACAGATTGGGAAAGGATCGTTACCTATCCTAAATCAGATAGGGGACTACTATCCAATATATATAAAGAACTCAAGAAGGTGGACTCCAGAAAATCAAAAAACCCCATTAAAAAATGGGGCTCAGAGCTGAACAAAGAATTCTTACCTGAGGAATACCAAATGGGTGAGAAGCACCTGAAAAAATGTTCAACATCCTTAATCATCAGGGAAATGTAAATCAAAACAACCCTGAGATTCCACCTCACACCAGTCAGAATGGCTAAGATAAAAAATTCAGGTGACAGCAGATACTGGCAAGTATTTGGAGAAAGAGGAACACTCCTCCATTGCTGGTGGGATTGCAAGTTGGCACAATCACTCTGGAAATCAGTCTGGCAATTCCTCAGAAAATTGGACATAGTACTACCAGAGGATCCCGCAATACCTCTCCTCGGCATATATCCATAAGATGTTCCAACTGGTAAGAAGGACACATGCTCCACTATTTTCATAGCAGCCTTATTTGTAATAGCCAGAAGCTGGAAAAAACCCAGATGCCCCTCAACAGAGGAATGGATACAGAAAATGTGGTACATTTACACAATGGAGTACTACTCAGCTATTAAAAAGAATGAATTTATGAAATTCCTAGGCAAATGGTTCGACCTGTTGGGCATCATCCTGAGTGAGGTAATCCAATCACAAAAGAACTCACACAATATGGACTCACTGGTAATTGGATATTAGCCCAGAAAACTAGGCTACCCAAGATATAAGATACAATTTGCTAAACGCATGAAACTCAAGAAAAACGAAGACCAAAGTGTGGACACTTTGCCCCTTCTTAGAATTGGGAACAAAACATCCATGGAAGGAGTTACAGAGACAAAGTTTGGAGCTTAGACGAAAGGATGGACCATCCAGAGACTGCCATATCCAGGGATCCATCCCATAATCAGCTTCCAAATGCTGACTCCATTGCATAAACTAGCAAGATTTTGCTGAAAGGACCCAGATATAGCTGTCTCTTGTGAGACTATACCGGGGCCTAGCAAACCCAGAAGTGAATGCTCACAGTTAGCTGTTGGATGAATCACAGGGCCCTCAATGGAGGAGCTAGTGAAAGTACCCAAGGAGCTAAAGGGATCTGCAACCCTATAGGTGGAACAACAATATGAACTAACCAGTACCCCACCCCCGGAACTCTTGTCTCTAGCTGCATATGAATCAGAACATGGCCTAGTTGGCCATCAGTGGAAAGAGAGGCCCATTGGTCGTGCAAACTTTATATGCCTCAGTACAGGGGAACGACAGGGCCAAGAAGAGCGAGTGGGTGTGTGGGTGTGTGGGTGAGTGGGTGGGGGGACTTTTGGGATAGCATTGGAAATGTAAATGAAATAAATGTCCAATTTTTAAAAAATGGGGCTCAGAGCTCTCAGAGCTCAACAAAGAATTCTTACCTGAGGAATACCTAATGGCTGAGAAGCACCTGAAAAAATGTTCAGCATCCTTAATCATCAGGGAAACACAAATCAAAACAACCCTGTGATTCCACCTCACACCAGCCAGAATGGCTAGGATCAAAAATTCAGGTGACAGCAGATGCTGGCATGCATGTGGTAAAAGAGGAACACTCCTCCATTGCTGGTGGGATTGCAAGGTGGTAAAACCTGTCTGGAAATCAGTCTAGCAGTTCCTCAATAAATTGGACATAGTACAACTGGAGTATCCTGCAATACCTCTCCTGGGCATATATCCATAAGATGTTCCAACTGGTAAGAAGGACACATGCTCAGCTATGTTCACAGCAGCCTTATTTGTAGTAGCCAGAAGCTGGAAAAAAACCCAGATGCCCCTCAACAGAGGAATGGATACAGAAAATGTGGTACATTTACACAATGAAGTACTACTCAGCTTTTTAAAAAATGAATTTATGAAATCCTAGGCAAATAGATAGACCTGTAGGGCATCATCCTGAGTGAGGTAACCCAATCACAAAAGAACTCACACAATATGGACTCACTGGTAAGTGGATATTAGCCCAGAAAACTAGGATACCCAAGATATAAGATACAATTTGCAAAACACATGAAACTCAAGAAGAACGAAGACCAATGTGTGGACACTTTGCCCCTTAGAATTGGAAACAAAACACCCATGGAAGGAGATACAGACACAAAGTTTGGAGCTGAGATGAAAGAATGGAACATCTAGAGACTGCCATACCCGGGGATCCATCACATAATCATCCTCCAAATGCTGACACCATTGCACACACTAGCAAGATTTTGCTGAAAGGACCCTGATATAGCTGTCTCTTCTGAGGCTAAGACGGAGCCTAGCAAACCCAGACGTGAATGCTCACAGTCAGCTATTGGATGGATCACAGGGCCCCCAATGGAGGAGCTAGAGCAAATATCCAAGGAGCTAAAGGTGTCTGCAACCCTATAGGTGGAACAACAATATGAACTTACCAGTACTCCACGGAGCTCGTGTCTCTAGCTGCATATGTATCAGAAGATGGCCTAGTCAGTCATCAGTGGAAAGAGAGGCCCATTGGTCTTGCAAACTTTATATGCCTAAGTACAGGGGAAAGCCATGGCCAAGAAGTGGGGGTAGGGGGAAGGGAAGTGGGGGTTGTGTATGGAGGACTTTTGGTGTTACACTGGAAATGTAAAGGTAGAAAATACCTAATTTAAAAAAAAAGAATGTGTAAATCAGCCAGACTGCAAATACTTTTGCTTCAAATAAAATAAATTTCCGGATTAGAAAAAAAAAAAAAAAGAGAGAGAGAGAATATCTTAAGAAAGGAAAGTCTATGAGTGAACAGGATTAGTGCCACCTTCTACCAAACGTTTATAAAATAGCTAAGACCACTGTTCTTCAAGCTGATTCATGAAGTAGACAAGAAAGACAGAAGAAATCTTATTCTGTAAAGCTAGCATTCTCCTAAAAGAGCTAAGACCACTGTTCTTCAAGCTGATTCATGAAGTAGACAAGAAAAAGACAGAAGAAATCTTATTCTGTAAAGCTAGCATTCTCCTGTGAAAAATTGCATAAGAACTGAACAAAAGAACTGAATAAAACATTCTTGTCCAATTTCCCTCATGAACATAGAGGTAAATGTTCTCAATTAAATACAAACAAAATTTGAAAACATGTTAAGGACATCATATGCCATGACCAAATATGTTTCCTTTAAGGATGCAAAGATGATTTAACATGTATAATCAACCAGTTTAATAGAGCACATAAATAGGTATAAGGACAAAGGACAAAAATTAAATAATTATTCCAATAGATACAAACTTGTCTTTGATAAAGTTTGCCGTCCCTTAAGGGTTATAAACTGAAAAAAATTAGCAACAGAAAGATCTCATTTCAACATAATTAAGGCTATATATGACAAATCAACACTGTGCTAAATGGGAGAAAATGAGAGCAGTTCATCTAAAATCAGGAACAATAGAAGGTGCCCTCTCTTTTCACTCTTTTTTTTTCCATTTTTTATTAGGTACTTAGCTCATTTACATTTCCAATGCTATACCAAAAGTCCCCCATACCCACCAACCCCCACTCCCCTACCCACCCACTCCCCCTTTTTGGCCCTGGCGTTCCCCTGTACTGGGGCATATAAAGTTTGCGTGTCCAATGGGCCTCTCTTTCCAGTGATGGCCGACTAGGCCATCTTTTGATACATATGCAGCTAGAGTCAAGAGCTCCGGGGTACTGGTTAGTTCATAATGTTGTTCCACCTATAGGGTTGCAGATCCCTTTAGCTCCTTGGGTACTTTCTCTAGCTCCTCCATTGGGAGCCCTGTGATCCATTCATTAGCTGACTGTGAGCATCCACTTCTGTGTTTGCTAGGCCCCGGCATAGTCTCACAAGAGACAGCTACATCTGGGTCCTTTCGATAAAATCTTGCTAGTGTATGCAATGGTGCCAGCGTTTGGATGCTGATTATGGGGTGGATCCCTGGATATGGCAGTCTCTACATGGTCCATCCTTTCATCTCAGCTCCAAACTTTGTCTCTGTAACTCCTTCCATGGGTGTTTTGTTCCCACTTCTAAGGAAAGGCATAGTGTCCACACTTCAGTCTTCATTTTTCTTGAGTTTCATGTGTTTAGGAAATTGTATCTTATATCTTGAGTATCCTAGGTTTTGGGCTAATATCCACTTATCAGTGAGTACATATTGTGTGAGTTCCTTTGTGAATGTGTTACCTCACTCAGGATGATGCCCTCCAGGTCCATCCATTTGGCTAGGAATTTCATAAATTCATTCTTTTTAATAGCTGAGTAATACTCCATTGTGTAGATGTACCACATTTTCTGTATCCATTCCTCTGTTGAGGGGCATCTGTGTTCTTTCCAGCTTCTGGCTATTATAAATAAGGCTGCTATGAACATAGTGGAGCATGTGTCCTTCTTACCAGTTGGGGCATCTTCTGGATATATGCCCAGGAGAAAGAGGAACACTCCTCCATTGTTGGTGGGATTGCAGGCTTGTACAACCACTCTGGAAATCAGTCTGGCGGTTCCTCAGAAAATTGGACATAGTACTACCGGAGGATCCAGCACTCTTTTCACTCTTAATCAATATAATTCTCAATCATATGATTGAGAGCAATATGTCATGTGAAAGAAATAAAAGGGAATATAAATAAAAAAGAAACAAACAACAACAAAAACAAAAACAATCCATTTACAGATGGCATGGTTTTAGACTGAAAATAAGATACTAAGTATTTCACCAGAAAACTCTCAGGTCTGGTAGGAAACTTCAGCAAAGGAATAATATGGGCATAGAGGAAGCTTGGAGTGAATTATAAAGACTTGCTGAGTTATGGAGGATTGACCTGTGTGCCAAAACTAGCAATGGCAGCTTCTTCCTTCCAGATGACTGCAACCTAAGACTGTTTGCCTACAGAGCTGCCTCTCACCAAGACAGCCTAGTGCCTACCCCTGTGCTGTACATAAGAAGCATGCTGAGGTTCTTGTTCACTGCATACTTAGTGATGCTCCAGCAGAATGAGCACAACCCATCTTTTCTGTCCCTATTCCTGTGCATCTGTCCTATCTTCCTTCCTTTTCCACCTCAGTCAGGTCAAATCCAATTTGAATGAGGCAAAGTAGGTAACAAAAACCAACATGCAACGATTAGTAGAACAGTGATAATACATTTCCTAAGAAGGAAAACATAAAAACAACTCTATCCACAGTAGCTACCAGATGGAGATGCAGCTTAGTGTTAGAACAGTTGTCAAGCATCTACGTAGCCATGAGTTCTATGGCCAGCAACAGATAAGCCTAAGTACCTGCAAATAGACCTAACTAAAGAGGTGAAAGATTTCTACAATGAAAGCTTTAACATAAAAAAAGAAAATGAAGATACTGGAATATAGAAATTCCTCTCATGATCCTAGCAGTAATATTGTGAAAATAACTGTGCTCAAATTGATCAAAAGACTCAATACAATATTAAAATTTCAAAGACATTTTTCAAGAACTAGAAAAAAATCCTAAAATCTACAATGAGGCAAAAATTATCTTTAATAACCAAAATGATTCTACGTAGAAATAAATGCTGGCAGTATCACAACACATAATCTCAGTTACATTTTACAACCAGGATCATAAACAAAGAGTGGCAGATACATAGATGAAAGGATGTACTTACAAACCTAGAAAGAAAATTAACATCTACAGACACCCTAATTTGGAGCATTTTAAAACAGATTCCATTGGAGATCAGGCTTGCCATACCCTTCTGAACCTCTAGCCTTCACTCTTCAAATTCTGAGGTCACAAGCAAGCTCAACCACACCTGCCACTGCCACCTAGTTTTTCACCAGATATCAAAAATACACATTGGAAAAAAGATAGATTTTTGAAAGGATAGTATGCCAGGTCTCAATATCACCCCACATAAGACTAGAGCTAGATCCATTTAAAAAGAAAGATACAAATTACATCCATGTTTCTCAAACTGTACCCAAAAAAGCAATTCAAATTGTAACAAAGACTTTGATGCAAAACCTGAGACTCTGAACTGGTTGAGGGAAATAGGTAAAATGCTTCAATGTAAATGAAGATAAACATGGACTTTCTGAAAAGGACCCTAAGAGCTCAGAAAATTCTATCAAGAATGGGCAAATAGGATTGCATAAAACAAAAATAGCTTCTTATTCACTAATCTACTTCTGAATTCATATAATAATATGAACTTTTTTAAGATGCCAAGTATTTTCAAAATTTAAAATGTTTTTGCAAAGACTTTCAGTAGTTGCTCTAACCCAAAATTGATCCATGGAGCCTGGTTATAAAGTACAAATGTAAAAGGTTTGCATATATAAGAAGTCTTCTTAAATTGTTTGAGAATGCTCTTGCTGGAGCAATAAGGGAGAAAAATGTTAGATATGCTAGGAATGAACTTGGTAATCATCTCCAATAATGCCTTCATTCCACAGATAAGAAAGTAAAGTGATGGAAAGAAAGAATCTACGACATTATTTCCACTGTAGTGTTTATTCCATTGGTTAACTGTTTCAGTCCCTCTTCTCAAACCCTCACAATTATATAAGATCTTGCAAAATTACCCTTATTCCCTTCACTGTGCTCACAAATATTGAGATGTGATTCTTCCTTAGTCATTCCCACAAGACTTGGCCACTCATTTTACTTCGCTTCCATCTTCGGACTTCTAAGTTAAATATGATTAACTTAATGCTAACTGATTGAGCAAAGACAAAACCAAGTTCACAGTTTTAAGCAGCATGAGCAAAGCCTAATGAGACTCAGGTTTCAAGCTTTAAGTACAAACGGAGGTTTCTCTTCACTGATAATTAAGGTACCACATGCTAATATTTGTCATCACTAATTACTTTGTACAGAGATCTGAATGCCTTTAGAGAAACTCACTTGTGAATACAGCAGGGCAGTTTGTTTTCTGGCAATTGGTGGCACTCACCTTTAATCCCAGCACACAGGATAGGGAGGTGGAGCCAGGCAGATCTCTGAACTTGAGGCCAGCCTGATGTACAGAGTCAGTTCCAGAATGGCCAGGGCTACACAGAGACACTCTGTCTTGAAACAAGAGAGAGAGAGAGAGAGAGAGAGAGAGAGAGAGAGAGAGAGAGAGAGAGAGAGAGAGAAGGAGAGAGAGAGAGAGAGAGAGAGAGAGAGAGAGAGAGAGAGAGAGGAGAAGGAGGAGGAGGAGGAGCGGGAGGAAGGAAGGAAGGAAGGAAGGAAGGAAGGAAGGAAGGAAGGAAGGAAGGAAGGAAGGAAGGAAGGAAGGAAAGAAGGGAGGGAGGGAGGGAGGGAGGGAAGGAAGGAAAGGAAAGAAGAGAAAGACAGAGAAAGAAAGAAAAAGAAAGAGTGAAATGGCAATTTGTGAAGAAATTCAAGCTCTACTTTTTTGGTTTTGTTTTTTATTATTTTATTTTATTTTATTTTATTTTATTTTATTTATTTATTTATTTGGGTTTTTCGAGACAGGGTTTCTCTGTATAGCCCTGGCTGTCCTGGAACTCACATTGTAGACCAGGCTGGCCTTGAACTCAGAAATCCACCTGCCTCTGCCTCCTGAATGCTGGGATTAAAGGTGTGTGCCACCACCACCCACCCAAAGCTCTATGTTTTATATAGTTAATTTAGGTCAAATATTTCCATACATCCAGTAGTCCAGGTGCAGAAGAGTCTTATTTACTAAAGTTTTCACCCTATGTGGTTCAATGAAATAAAAAATAAAGTAAAACTAGACAGGAATAATACATAGGACATCTCAGATTCCTCATTTGATAATGACTCACTCATCTATGAAATGGGAATAACATAATCTTCAAAAGACATACCTATAACAGTGTTTTAATGATACTGAAACATGATAAATTGCTAGCCATCAAATCACAAATATGTGATCTTTCCTGTTCATTATAGTACAGAAATAAAAATATCCCTATACTCTGTTAATTTAAGTGTGCAGTCAGTCCTGGACCCTTATCTTCCAAAGCCCTCTTTCACCACGGCCCTCTCCCAAACCAGAAACACTCATATGTTGGTCACACCTCCCCCCCCCCAGAAATTAAAAGTCTAGTAGCAACTGTAATGGTCTGTAACAGTCCTTTCATAAATAATGGGAAATTATGGTTCTTGGAAACAGATAAATCTTACCTATCACTTTTGATTCTCAAGGTCAGTGGCCATATACTCAAGAACAATAATACTCACAGATATAATATTAAGAAGTATGAAAACAAACAGGTATTCAGAAGGAAATAAGTGGAAAACTCATCATCAGGAACTCCACAAGAAAAATGACACTTAGCATTCTACCTAGTTACCATCTCATTAATTCCTTCATGTTTCATGGCTAAATACACACACAAAATGCAAGAAAACATATTATAATGAGTTTTAAATGTATTAATTCTAGTGTAAATAATATGAGCATATATAAACATCAATTTCTTCATATTTCTGATGGTAGAGTTTGTCTAGGATAATAGGAACAAGAAAGACTGGAGTTATTTTTGAAAAGCTTACCTTCATTAATTAGGAGAAAAGTATCTAATTAGTCAGCTCCAATTTTTAAAAATTGAATGGCAGGCACCTGTCAGCAAGTACATGAAGTATTGCAACAAATTTTGCAAAACTGTACCATGTCTGTCCAAAGGCATTTAGGATCCTTTAAAGAGGCGCATACATGTTCAATTCATATGCCATTTAATTTTGTTTTAAAATGATTGCTGAAACTGTTCTAATTTTATCAGCACCTTCTCCTTTGAAATGAATTTCTTTATGCAACATGAGTGACATTAACTGAACTAATAAAAAACACTGATGACAGTACTCTCTTGATTAGTAAAACTTTTAAAAGGTCATTTAGGCAGGCATTCAGAGAAAAGGTTTTGGCTATAGGCTCTGCTGCTCCTGAATCAAGAAGATGAAAATGCACAAGTTAAGAAACTATCATAAAGAAATGATTCATAGAAAACAAAAAAAAATCTTTTCAATGTATAAATCATTTGTTTAAATCAGAAAAACTCCTGAGTTGGTTGACAAATTGGGCATAGTCCTGAGTCACTCATGAGTAACTGAAGCAGAGTATTCTTAAACCTTAGGCTGATCATGGGGCATGGATTCCTCTCATCAGGGCCCACTTCTATCTACATCACAGAAATTCCTCTGGCCCAGAACTCCATGCATACTATTATCATGTGTTTTTACTTACTACTATATGAATAAAAATACAAATAGTGTGATGGCAGTTGAGCTAAGGATAGGCTCCTAATCAAGCTTCATTTCTGCTTTTGGCATCCCTGTGTTCTTATCTGTACACAGAACATGTAAATAATCTTGTGCTCTGTTTTCCTGGAGTTTTTCTCAATATTCTGCCTACCATCATCCAGTCTCTCAACTCACCTTAGTGATACTCGTTTAACCAATTGTTGCAGTCTTCCTCTTCCTGGTACCTGTTGCATCCTACTTCACCATCTGGTATGCCTGAATTGCTGTACTGAAGTTTGGGTGTGTAAGGTGGTTTGAATGAGAATGACCCCCCATAGAATCATATATTTAAGTACTTGGTCCCCATTTAGTGAAACAGTTTGGGAAGGAATAGGAGGTGTGACCATTTTGGAGGAGGTGTGGCCATGTTAGAGGAGGTGTGTCACTGAGGGTGGACTTTGAGGTTTGAAAAGCCCAGCCATTCCAAGTTAGCTCTTTCTGCCTTACAGTAGTGTCTCTAGATTTGAGCTCTCAAAATTTCTCTGGTCCCATACTTCCCTATCTGCATGCTGTCATGATCCCTACCACGATGACTATGATGGTCATGACTTTAGCTCTCTAAAGCCACTCACTCCAAATTAAAAGTAAATGTTTTATAACTTGCCTTGGCTATGGTGTTTTAATGACAGCAATAGAAAGTAAGGCAGTGTAAGAAAGCGGGAGTGGGTGGGTTGGGAAGGAGGACTGGGGGAGGGTATAGGGGAAACTAGGAAAGGGGATAGCATTTGAAATGTAAATGAAGAAAATAGCTAATAAAAAATAATAGAATCAAAAAAAAGAAAAGAAAAGAAAAAAGAAAGTAAGGCAGTGTAATATGCCTCATTCTTTTAGTTTGTTATTCCCTTAGAAGGGAATATATATGTATTTTCATAAAGCACGAATCATTCTGGAACCTAAAGCAAGCAGATGTAACAGAAAATGAAGAAAACACTAATTTCTGAGCAACAGTGTCTGGCAGAGGCAGTGTTTTCTTTAAATGTAACACATTGCACAACAATGAGTAAAACACAGTCAAATAGCCTATTTACCGCTTGCTGCCTTTAAGAAAACAGACAAGTCACAGATTTGTCAGCACAGATGTTGCCACCCATTTATTTGCAATGCTAGCCTTAAAGTTATGTTCCAAAACAATATCTTTGTCCTTCAGCAATTACTCACTACATCAGAACACACATATCCTGCTCAATGCACAAGACCAGTGATGCAGGACAAGCAAGAACAACAGGCACAAAGACCTGCAACCGTTGATATTACCATCAAAAAACGTGATTGATGCTTATATTTAAGGGCTTTCTTCACTGTCTCATTTGACTGTTCAACATAGTCCTGGGTGTGCAAAATGTTGTACTCAATGCTATCCAGCAGCTCTTGCTGTTCTGAGATAAATGTTTCTACTTGGAAGAAGATGGTACGCAATTCACTGATCTGGCACTCCAGGTCCAGCAGCTGCTGGTTGCGTACTTCAGCCAAAGCCAGGCCCTGCTTAGCCTTCAAAACATCTAGATCACGACCCACAATTTGAGGAGGCACAGGGTTAGCCACCAGTTTCTCCAGGTCCTCTTCCTGGAGCTTCACCCCAGCTAGTTCAGCCTGTCTCACCATCTTCTCCTTCAGCCTGACCATATTCTGAGTCTCACAGGCATAGTGGTGGCTGATGATGCCACGGTAGTGACTAAGGAGAAAAGAGAGCTGGCTCTGACGAATGCGGTGCTCAGCCCTCCAGTACTTACAGTCTGTGGCCAATTCATGCTGCATGGCGCTTAGCTGAGGCTGAATGATTCGGGCTTGGCTCGCAAAGGAGGCCTTTATGATGTTCAATTCGTTCTTCTCCTTGAACACACCCTCCTCTGTGGTACAACACAGGACACCTTGCTGCTTCTCGTCTATTAACCGAGACAGCCCTGCTAACTCTGTCAGTGCCAGAGACAGCTCAGCCACTTCCTGTAAAAACTCTTCTATAGAGTTTGTTTCAGTCTTTTCAAAAGCATGGTTGTCAAACATCAAGGTGTCATCCAACTCCGAAGAGACTCTTCTGTGGTAAACGTGATTCTTCAGTTCCTCTAATCTGTCCTTCATCTTTGACTCCAGCTGCTTGCCATATCCGTACTTCAAGGACTACAGAGGGAGATGTATTCATCAGCTTTGTCTGGTGGTATAGGAAGTCAGGGACAGCTCAGTTTTGCGTCAGTAGAAGCTATTAAAAATCTTTCCTTCCCAGGCAAGCAAACAATGACAAAGCCAACAGGTCACTGAACTGTTTATTCAGGATGAGGAGTGTCAGGTGGTAAAGCACACAGGCAGGACTAGACCAACTAAATTGTAAAATGGGCTAGACACTTGCCTGATTTGTCAAGATCTCTGAGGCAAGAGTATACATGAGCTTTGAGCCAAGAGGTAACAAAGTAAAAGGCTGGAGTCTGAATAGCCCCTGGATGCAATGCTGTTGGCTTCAAGGAAGGTAAGCAAGTTGGCAGAAAACACTAATGACTACAGACTTCTTAAGATTGAGAACAAACACACTTATAAACAGAAACACAGAGACCAAATAGTGTTTTGTTTTGCTTTTTTTTTTATTTCTAATGTTAGTATCCAATTTTTAAAAAATAGCTTCAGGAAAATTCTATGGCAAACATAAACATCTGCTCACTAGTAAAGGGAAGGAAAAAAAGGAGTATAGTTTTCCAGATTTCAGACCTGCTTCATTTAATAATAACCTCTCCATCTATTGTTATTGTACACCAGTGACTGGAATTCATTATCTGCAATTAAAACCTGCCTGCTATCTTTCTTTTTTTTTTTTTCCATTTTTTATTAGGTATTTAACTCATTTACATTTCCAATGCTATACCAAAAGTCCCCCATATCCACCCACCCCCACTCCCCTGCCCACCCACTCCCCCTTTTTGGCCCTGGTATTCCCCTGTACTGGGGCATATAAAGTTTGCAAGTCCAATGGGCCTCTCTTTCCAGTGATGGCCGACTAGGCCATCTTTTGATATATATGCAGCTAGAGTCAAGAGCTCCGGGGTACTGGTTAGCTCATAATGTTGTTCCACCTATAGGGTTGCAGATCCCTTTAGCTCCTTGGCTACTTTCTCTAGCTCCTCCATTGGGAGCCCTATGATCCATCCATTAGCTGACTGTGAGCATCCACTTCTGTGTTTGCTGGGCCCCGGAGTCTCTACATATCACTCATTAAACTTCTTCACAAAATTTAATGAAGCAAATATATTTTTACAGTATTTTTGAATATCATATATATTTTTCCAATTTTTATTAGGTATTTTCTTCATTTACATTTCAAATGCTATCCCGAAAGTCCCCTATACCCTCCCCCCTGCCCCCTACCCACCCACTCGCACCTCTTAGCCCTGGTGTTCCCCTGTACTGGGGCATATAAAGTTTGCAAGACCAAGGGGCCTTTCTTCCCAATGATGGCCAACTAGGCCATCTTCTGCTACATATGCAGCTAGAGACATGAGCTCTGGGGGTACTGGTTAGTTCACATTGTTGTTCCATCTATAGGGTTGCAGATCCCTTCAGCTCCTTGGGTACTTTCTCTAGCCCCTCCATTGGGGGCCCTGTGTTCCATCCAAGAGCTGACTGTGAGCATGCACTTCTGTGTTTGCCAGGCACTGGCATACCCTCACAAGAGACAGCTGTATCAGGGCCCTTTCAGCAAAATCTTGCTGGCATATGCAATAGTGTCTGGGTTTGGTGACTGATTATGGGATGGATCCCCGGGTGGGACAGAGTCTGGATGGTCCATCCTTTCATCTTAGCTCCAAACTTTGTCTCTGTAACTCCTTCCAGGGGTGTTTTGTTCCAATTCTAAGAAGGGGCGAAGTGTCCACATCCTGAGTGAGGTAACCCAATCACAAAAGAACTCACATGATATGCACTCACTGAGAAGTGGATATTAGCCCAGAAACTTAGAATACCCAAGATACAATTTACAAAACACACGAAACTCAAGAAGAAAGAATACCAAAGTGTGAATATCATATATTAAAAATGACTTCATGAAACTTTTAGGCAAATAGGCAAATGGATGGAACCAGAACATATCATCCTGTGTGAGGTAACCCAGTCACAAAAGAACACACATGGTATACACTCACTGATACGTGGATATTAGCTCAAAAGCTCAGAATACCCAAGATACAATTCACAGACCACATGTACCTCAAGAAAAAGAAGGTCAAAATGTGGGTGTTTTGGTCCTTCTTAAGGGTGGGGGGTCAAAATACTAACAGGAGGAAATACGGAGACAAAGGGTGGAGCAGAAACTGAAGGAAAGACCATTCAGAGACTGCCCCACCTGGGGATCCGTCCCATCTAAAGTCACCAAACCCAGACACTGTTGTGGATGCCAACAAGTGCTTGCTGACAGGAGTCTGATATAGCTGTCTCCTGAGAGGTTCTGCCAGAGCCTGACAAATACAGAGGCAGATGCTCACAGTCAAACATTGGACTGAGCACAGGATCCTCAATGGAGGAGTTAGAGAAAGGACCCAAGGAGCTGAAGGGGTTTGTAACCCCATAGGAAGCAAAACAGTATCAACCAACCAGACTCTCCAGAGCTCCAGGGACTAAGCCACCAACGAAAGAGTACACATGTAGGGACCCATGGCTCCAGCTGCATATGTAACAGAGGATGGCATTGTCAGGCATCAATGGTAAGAGAGGCCCTTGGTCCTGTGAAGGTCTGATGCTCCAGTATAGAGGAATGCCAGGGCGGGGAGGTGGGAGTGAGTGAGTGGGTGGGTGGGTGGGTGGGTGGGAGGGTGGGTGGGTAGGGGAACACCCTCACAGAAGCAGGGGGATAGGGGTGGGATAAGGGTTTTTTGGGGGGACCGGGGAAAGGGGATAACATTTGAAATGTAAAGAAAGAAAATAAAACACTCATGGAAGGAGTTACAGAGACAAATTTTGGAGCTGTGACGAAAGGATGGACCATCTAGTGATTGCCATATCCAGGGATCCATCCCATAATCAGCTTCCAAACGCTGACACCATTGCATACACTAGCAAGATTTTGCTGAAAGGACCCAGATATAGCTGTCTCTTGTGAGACTATGCCGGGGCCTAGCAAACACAGAAGTGGATGCTCACAGTCAGCTATTGGATGGATCACAGACCCCCAATAGAGGAGCTAGAGAAAGTACCCAAGGGGCTAAAGGGAACTGCAACTCTATAGGTGGAACAACAATATGAACTAACCAGTACCCCAGAGCTCTTGACTCTAGCTGCATATGTATCAAAAGATGGCCTAGTCGGCCATCACTGGAAAGAGAGGCCCATTGGACTTGCAAACTTTATATGCCCCAGTACAGGGGAACGCCAGGGCCAAAAAGGGGGAGTGGGTGGGTAGGGGAGTGGGGGGGGGTATGCAGGACTTTTGGGATAGCATTGGAAATGTAAATGAGGAAAATACCTAATAAAATTTTTAAAAAATGAAAGAGAAAAAAAAAAGAAAGAAAATATCCAATAAAAATAGAGCAAAATTTAACTGTTTTCCTCACTCCCCTTTTGTCTCATTGTCAAATCTTCTTTTTTCAATTTTTTATTAGATACTTTCTTCATTTACATTTTAAATTCTATCCCAAAAGTCCCCTATACCCTCCCCCCGCCCCAGTCCCCTACCTTCCCACTCCCAATTCTTGGCCCTGGCGTTCCCCCGTACTGGGGCATATAAAGTTTGCAAGACCAAGGGGCTTCTCTTCTTTATTAAAACTTCTGTTTGTTTGTTTGTTTGTTTGTTTGTTTGTTTGTTTGTTTGTTTGTTTTTTGGTGTTGTATAGGAGACTAAGAACCTAAGACTTATCCCTGGGACCTAGGGTAAATCCCCAAACTACTGTTATGTGGCAATAAATTGACTCTTAATTACATTGTGCTTTACTCATAGATCAGTGCCTTATGCAGACATCATCAGAGAAGTTCACTCCTGCAGCAGATGGAAACAATACCAAAAGAGTAACAGCCAGACATTGTGCAGAGTGAGAGAGACCTTGGAACACTCAGGCCTGATAGGATGTCTCCATCAAATTCCTCATCTCAGGGCACCCTGCAGAAGAGGAGGAAGAAAGGGTGTAAATGCTGGGGGTCGTGGTGAACTACATCAAGGGAGCAAAGACCTCTAAATCAATAAGAACAACACAATAGGTATTTGTAGGGATGGAGAAATCATGCACAAGGCCTGCATGGGCTTACACCAGATAAGGTCCTATAGCTAAAAGGGGAAATGAACACATAACCCTATCCCTATCCTAGAAGCTATCTCTAATTGATAACAACATGAAAATGAAAATTCAGTTTCCTCCAAGGGAAATGGCTTCTTTAGATATTCATTGTCTCATAATGTCATGTCAGGCCATCTTTAATTTTTTTTTACTTTTTTATTTTTAATGTTAATTTAATTTAAATTTGTTTTATTTTATATATTTTTAAATTTTATCTTATTTTTAATTTTTATTATTTTTTTCTGTTTTTTTACCCCGTAGGTCCTCTAGATGGATAGATATGTAGAGAGATAAATAGATATGTAGATAGATAGATAGATAGATAGATAGATAGATAGATAGATAGATAGATAATATAGAGATATATAGATGCTTCTGGTTTTGTGTTTTATAGGAGTCCTATATGTGTGAATGAGTTTATCCCTGTGTCAATACCTGTGTGTTATGTCTTTTCTTAGCTCTTCTGTTTGTTTTGTCCTATTCTGGAATGTTAGTCTTTTATTGTATTATATTTTACTCTTATCACTTCAAATAGTTTTAGTTTCCTAGTAAGAGACAGAAAAGGAGTGGAACTATATGGAAGGGGAGCTAGAGAGGGCTGGAAGAAGAAGAGTAGGGGGAAACTGTTATCAGTATATATTGTGTGAAACAAAATCCATTTTCAATAAAAGGAAAAAATAAAAACAAAAAAATGTTTTCTGGTTAATCTATAGTTTTCTTTTTTCTTTTTATAAACTCTAAGGTAAGTAAGTTATGAGCTTCCTTTAATTTTTACCAAGGTTTCTGTTCAACAAGCTCAAACTAATATAAACACCAAAATATCTCTCCAGAGACTTATTTTATTTTTATATGCATTTGTGTATGTGCATTTACGTTGATATAGCATGAAGATTAGAAGAAGAAGGCAGATTCTCTGGACCTACAGTTATAAGTGGTTCTGAGCTACACAGAATGCTGGGAACTGTACTTCAGTATCTTCAAGAGCAACAAGCACTCTTAAGAGCTGAACCTTCTCTGCAAGCCCTCAAAATATCTATCTTCTCATAAAATTTTCCTGCCATGTGTCTAGTAATTTACACCATTCAATCCCTGAGCTCTTCTGTCCTTTCATTTACCTAGATTCATTCTCCTCACTTTTGCTAGCTTCTGGAAGCATACCATCCTACATAACTTTCTAGCTACCTTCCCTATTACAACCTAAATGTCTATCTACAGAAACCAAGTTCAAGTTCTTCCAATTTTAAAAAGTCGTACAAGCAGGAAAGCTCTCAACAAAAGAGAAGCATACCAACATACTCCTAGTTTTGTGTCCACTTTTTCATTGTAGGCATTGTGTATTTGATTTGGTTTGGTTTTTAACAAATGCTTAGAGAAACTCTCACAGAACTTAAGTAGTATTGGGAGGCTGATGAGAGTTCCTTTCACTAAAGCAAAGGTTCTTCAGGCCCTATGGAGAAATTTGTTGCCTCTGCTGACATAATGCCACTTAGTCAGTCATAAAGAGACTCAGCTTTGAGTTGAAGACAAAATAAAGACACTAACAAAGAGGCATTCACAGTCCCCATGGAATCCTCTCACCACAAACCTCAGCATATTTTCTGTATTCCTTAATATTTACTTTGTCAAGTGGCTCTGTCTGACATCTCAGAATTTTGTTAGAACTTGAGACTCACTTGAGACTTGTTGAACAAAACATTCTGTTAAATTCTTATCAATATTCTTCAGAGGAACTTTGTTACCACTCCCCTATGTACAATTCTATTGTTCATGTATAAGTAAAAATATCTAAAATAAAACAACCAGATCACATGATTTCTGGAATCAATCATTACCTAAATCAGAAATTGCTAAACTTAAACTTGACTATGTGATACCAAATAGTTTTCTATACTAATCTTAATCTAGTGTTTCTATGCATAGTAATATCATGCTGTGTGAAATATTAAAGTTCACATTAGAACTTGATTAGATAAAGAATCCCAGAGAAGACAAACCTTTTGATGCATTTAGGAGAGTGTCTCCAGAGAGGTTTAATTGAGAAGGGGAAACCCACTCTTTGAGATAGAGCATCCCATGGGCTGAATGAATGGGCTGAGTTCCAGACTGAATGAAAAGAAAGAAGGCATTGAGCATCTGCATTCATCTCTCTGTACTTCTTTACTGTGGACCCAATGTGACCAGCTGTCCCACTCTATTGCTACCATACTTTTTTGTCATAATAAACTCTTCTTTTATAAAGGTAAGTTTGTCAACACATAAACAAAAAAAAAATAGCTAATACATTTCATCCCACATTAACAAGTTCTGTCTCTCTGCTCCCAGGTGGAATTAGAGACTACATTCCTCCCAAGAACCCACTGACATTGCCCTGGCATATATCGGAATATTAAATGCATTTTGCTTTACTCCATTCCTCCAATCCCAGCTCAGAGAATGGGAGAATTGTTTGGGGTGGAGTAAAGAGGGAGAGAAACAAGATCCATTTCAACCTCAGTTAGGCTGTGAGGGTGGGGGTTGTTGCTGCTACTGTTGTTAAGAGTGGAGAAAGCATTACCAGAAAAAATTCTATGTTTTAGCTCACCATTTCTCCAACCCCTTGGCATGAGCTTGAAGCTTATTTTACCTGCATTGGTTATCAGTTATGAGTTGCATGTTTCTTCTAGGCCCTGCTCAGCATGCATGTGAGAGGATAAATGAAAATCCAGGAATCTTACCATTATGTTATTTCAAAAGTCCATAGTCTGTAAGTTTAAAAAAGTTTTACAGTGTTATGTATCTTTTACTCTTGGTGCTTTTTGGAAATTTCTTGGGTGTCATCTTAAAAAGTAAATAAAAGTAATTAATTCGAATTAAAGAAAACATTTCCCAGGAAGTAAAAGTATTTTGGAGGTGCATAATGAATTAAAATTATCTAATAAAAATCTTTTCACTGCAAAATTGTTCTTTATTTTCTGATCTTTCTATCTTTAGCTAAATCATCTCTTTTAATTATTATTATTACATTTTGACACTGAATATTAGGCAAATGTTACACTAGCCCTGATTTTTTTTCAATTCTCTGCTTTGCCCTAGCTCCTCTGTTTAACTCATCTCTTCTAAACAAATTCTATAAGCACATTTGGGGGTCTATAAGAGTACAAAAACACCAGTTGTCTTATAGTTCTAGAGACTGGAAAGTCCAAGATCAAGCTGTAGACAGAGTCTATGTCCTTTGGACACCCATTTCTTAGCACAAGGACAGCCAGTTTTGTTGTGAGCTCACATTGCAGATCAAATCAAAGAAGTCTCTCAAGTCTCTTTTGGTTTATGAGATCACTCATTTAATTCACTGGGACATTGCCTTCATAAACAAATCATCTTTCAGTGACTCCATCTTTAAATAGCATCTCCTAAACGGGCTCCATTAAATAGCCTAGAATAGGAGCTGTTATGTATAAGTACTTGATAAATATGTGCCAAAGAATCCAATATGTGTTTTTTAAACATGTATTGAAGATTTCTTTCTTTTCTTTTCTTTTTTAGATTTTGCCTTTGTAAATATTTTTAAGATTTATTTCTTATTATATATAAGTACACTGTAGCTGTCTTTAGACACACCAGAAGAGGGCATCAGATCTCATTACGGATGGTTGTGAGCCACCATGTGATTGCTGGGATTTGAATTCAGGACCTTCAGAAGAGTAGTCAGTGCTCTTAGTTGCTGAGCCATCTCTCAAACCCTGTACTGAAGAATTCTTATAAAACATAACATTAAAAATTTTTTAAAAAGCCATATTCCCAAAAGACTCAACATCTTACTTTATAGATATTTGCTCAGTCATAGTCATTGCTGCTCTAGTCACAATATCGGGAAATGGAAACAAATCAAATGCTAAATGTCCTTCAGCACATAGATAATGAAAATGTGGTGCATATATACATTATGAAATACTATTCACCTTTAAAGAAACAATGAAATCATGAACTTTGTAGGTTAATGGATGAAGCTAGAAATGACCATATTAAGGGAGGTAACAAAGACCCAGAAAGACAAGCACTGCATCTTCTCTCTTATCTTTAGATCTCAACTCCAAATACTTAGATGTGAAAATGTGTGTGTGTGTGTGTGTGTGTGTGTGTGTGTGTCCTATAGCAATCACAGAAACCAATAAATTAACAAGGGACTGTGTGTGTGTCAGAGTAAGTGGAGGGAAATCATGTAGACAGGAATAACAAGACTCGGGTGATATGAGTCTTTATGGGGAAGAGTATTTTTAGCCTAGACTGTTTTATTTACATGCCCCTCTCTTGGAAAATTGGATTAATATAGACTCATTAAAGCAGTGTACTGTGGGGACAAAGTATTTCATCAAAAGGAAAACATAGTGTGTAGCCAAAGAAAGGGAATTGATGCTAATCCCTCAAGTATCTAATCTAGACTAGTGACTGACTAGTCTAAAGAAAACTTTTAAATGGTAATTATTCATAAATAATAAAAGCATAATAACAATAAGAATTAGGTAAATACATCCATTATTCTAGAGCCATTAGATGCTTTCAGTAAGCACATGAAAAGGTGTGCAGGCTCTTGAGCCATATGAAATGCACATAGAAGCCATACTGAGATACTATTTCTAGTTCTTCTACAATAAACAATGGAAACCAGATGTTAGTGATACTGTAGAAACTGTAATCACTGTGTATTTCTGCTGGGAATACGAACTATATACGAACTTGGAAAAGCAATTTATCAATTCTTGTATACCCACACAAACCTTTTATATGAATGTTGGTAGTGCAACTATTACTAATAGCTACACTAATTTCAAGAGCAGTGGGCATGGAGGCAGCTATTAGGTAGGAAAATAAACTCATCTTGGTTTTGCAAGGGCCAAGAACTAGACTTCCTTCCTTCTATATACATTGAGGCCTAAGTGCTCTGTCATAGCAGGCACCATTCAGTTCTTTGTTCCAAGGTTCTATATGATAGCATGCCTTCATTTTTGGGAGAGAGGGGTAGCTAGAGGTGCTAGAAGTCCATAATATAACATTCTTCATCCTATCACAGAGGTACTTGTATGTCCATGTTTATTATTGCTCTGTTTACAATACCAAGAAAACAGAAGCATCCTAGTATTTATTCCTCAACAGATGAACAGACAGTGAAATGGTATATATATAGAATGGAATTTATTTATTTATTTATTTATTTATTTATTTATTTATTTATGAAATTTTCAGGAAAATGTATAGAATTGGATAATATATTGACTGTAGTGGGGCTAAGAGACACATTATATGTCCTCTCTCACATGTGGATTATAGCTTTTAATGTTTATAGAAATGTATATAGATGGGGGATCTGTCATGGAGCTGGAAGTATAACCATGAGAGAGGAGGGAAGGCATGGAGAAAGCAGGGAAAAGCTAAGAAAATAAATATGACATGAAAAAAGTTTAAAAGGACACTATGTATATATTTCTAAATATATAAATGCAATATGCTCAGTCTATATAATATTGCTTGTATGTATATTTTCAGGGTTAACCATTTGTCATTGGATAACTGTCTTAGTTAGGGTTTCTATTGCTGTGACAAGACACTATGATTGTAGAAGAATTTTAATCTAGCAACATGGCTGCTCTGACAAGGGATCACATCCAAAGATATGAACTGGCTGGAATGCAGACATGTCACACACCTTTACTCCCAAACATTGAACTCTAATTGAGGGACAGACTAACAGAATGAGTCAGAGATAGGATATGCCTTACTCACACAAGAACAGACAGGAAAGGAAGACTACTTAATAGCAGTGAGGGAGAAAGAGCTCAGTTCAGTTCAGAGTTCAGTTTGGTGCAGATAGTTTGTTAGTCTGTTCAGTTTAGTGAGTTGGGAGTTCAGTCATTTGGGAGTCAGTGAGTTGGGAATTGAATCAGTCATCAGTTGGGAGTCATTGCAGTGATTGCAGTGCAGTGCAGTACACTTGAGTTCATTCCTGAAGTCATTCAATTCAGTGCAAGTCAGCAGAGACTATTGACACCAGAATATGAAGAGAAGTCAAATGATTAGAACAAAGTGCCAGAGTTAGTTTGAGGCCAAGAAGACTAATTCAGTGAGAAGATGAGAGAAGCCTGATTGAATCAGTCAACTTGGAGGGGAGTTTTGAGCCATAACAGCTGAGTTGAACTAAGCAGTCAGTTCAGAAAAGGGTGAGCTTATTCAGTAGGAATCCTATGAGACAACAATTACATGTGGTGAATAAAAGATACATTTATACATGATCAAAAACAATTGGGAAGGAAAAGTTTATTAGAATTACGCTTCCACATCACTGTTCATCACTGAAGAAAGGCAAGAACTCAAGAAGGGCAGGAGACAGGAGGCAGGGACTGATGCAGAGGCCATGGAAGGATGCTGCTTACTGGCTTGTTTATCATGGCTTTCTCAGCCTGTTTTCACTTTTAAAAGATTTTTGTTATTTTCCTTTTTTTGAAAATACATTTGTTTTATACATAATATTCTGATTATAATTCACCCTCTCTCATTTTCCTCAGTTCCTCCCTACATTCTGCATCTTCTCCCTTTCTATTTCTCCTTAGAAAATAAATGGGCTTCTAAGGGACAATAATAAATAAAATAAAACCAAAACTAACACACAAATATAAGACAAAACAAACAGAGAGAAGAAAAGGAGCCAAAGAACAGGTGCAAGAAACAGACAATGACATAGAGGCTCATTTGTCCATACACTCTAGAATCTCATAAAAACACAAAACATAATGTTATAATGTATATGCAAAGAACCTGTAGGATAAAAACAGAGGGAGAGAGGGAGGGAGACAAAGTGAAAGAGAGAGAGAATATAAGTAAGTAAAAATAAAAGGTAAATTAAAATTTAAAGATAACTTTTATTTTTAAGGCCCAAAACAACATTTTGAGACATAAACTTCCAAAAATGCCATTGAGTTTTCTTCTGGCTGTCTACTGCTGGGCATGTAACTTAAGAGTAGTTTGTTTCCACAGTGAGACTGCCTTGAAAGAAAGTACTAATTTTTCATTTGCAAGTGGTTATCAGTTGGGAAAAGCTTCTGGGTTAGGGATGGAAGCATGTGCTCTTTCAGCTCTAGGACTCCATCTGGTACAGATCTCTGTAAACCCTGTGCATTCTGCTTTAGTCTCTGTGATTTTGTACATATGTCAATTCTGTTGATTTAGAGGGCTGTGTTTCCTTGGTGTCTTCCTCCCCTGTGGCTCTTATGCTGTTTCTACCTCATCTTCTGCAGGGTTCCCTGATCCTTGAAATGAGGAACTTGATGGAGACATCCTATCAGGACTGAGTGTTCCAAAGTCTCTCTCACTCTGTGCACAATGTCTTGCACTGCTCCATCTGCTTTGTATTTGTCCCCATCTGCTACAATGGGTAAACTTCTCTGATGATATCTGGACAAGGCACTGATCTATGAATATAACAGAATATTATTGGGAGTAATTTTTATTGCTATGTTTTATTTGTTGGTGTATTTAATTACTGACTGACTGACTGACATTATTTGGTTTTACCCTAGGGCCCTGTGCTATTTAGTCTCAGGTTCTTAGTCACCTAAATAGCATCTCATATGGGTTCCATCTCACTGATTGGGTCTTATGTCAAATCAGATATTGGTTGGTTTTTCCCACAAGCTTTATGCTATTATTGCACTAGCATATCTTACAAGCAGGATGTCATTATCAACCAAAGGTTTGTAGCTGTGCTGGTGTTTCCCTTTCTGTTTTGGTAGTGCAAAGAGTACCTTCCTGTATCAAGGATACTAGCCAGTATGTAGCTATGTAGGCAGTAGCTTGATTTCTCCATGTTCAATGACTTGTGTAGGTGTTGTCTTCAGCAATGGGGCCTTGCCACCAGTTTGTAGACAGAATTATTATGCTATTGTCTTGGCATTATTATGGGTGGCTTGGGGGTTCCCATGGGACTCCTTTCGCCAACTTATCAATTAGAAATAACCCTTTCCTGGTACTGAAATCTCCATTAGGTGACAAGATAGCCAGGTGGGGCTCCATCTTCCCAGGGGAGAACTAATTCTCCCATTCTCAACATTCCTTAGTTGCCTGTGGTTTTTTGGATAGAGTTGAGGCCTCATAGTCTTTATACCCTAACATTTGGAGAAAGAAAAGGAAATGAAGAAATGTTGCACTCATAATCCCAAAAAATAAAAGTATTTTTCTAAAAAGCTACTATAGATGGAAGGGTACAAGGGAATAAAAATGATATAGACTAATAGAGAAGGTGTGGGTAGATAAAAAATAATTATAAAAATTCCATGATTAAATATAATAGTTTATGTCTTAATTACAAATTAAATAATAGCTGAAGTATGGAAGCATTTCAAATGCCCAGCAACAAGAGAAAGTATAAATATAATTATATACCCACATACAATAGAATAACATATATTCAAAAACAAATTAATACTGGGACATACTACAATGTAGAAAGACACTACAATAATTAACTTTAATGAAAGAAGAAAGACAGAAAATGACATATATTCTGAGATGAGACTGATTTATATGGTATTTCCAAAATAAGCAAATCTTATAGATGTTGCTCATCAAGTTATGGTTTCCTAAAGTTTGGAGTGGTTGGAGAGCAATGGCAAGTACCTGTTAATGAATGAAGTCTTCCTGTTAGAAAAAATTCCAAAAGGGTGATGAAGGTGTACAACTTTGAGAATAAGCTGAAAACTACTGTGCTATACTCCAAATTGGGAAATTATTTATCATACAGATAGTATTGCAATATTGCTGTTAATTTTACAAGGCATGCTTACATATTTATCTGAAACCTTTGCATTTGGGTGACTTCTATGGCTCATTTTTTTTCCCTTTCCTTTATATGTGTATGTATGCCTCAACTAATATCCTGTCTTTACTGACTACAATCACAGCTATCAGCCCCACTCCACTGAGCAGTTCTTTTTTCTATTTTTTTTAACCAAGCCCAGATAAAAAGAAAAGGACAAAGGCAAGAAAAGGGAGGAAGGGGATGGAGATATGGATCAGTGGTTAAGAGCACTAACTGCTCTTCCAGAGGTCCTGAGTTCAATTCCAAGCAACCACATGATGGCTCACAGCCATCAGTATGGGATCCAATACCCTCTCCTGGTGTGTCTGAAGACAGCTACAGTGTACTCATATATATATATATATATATATATATATATATATATATATATATATATATTAAGTTTGAGTTGCATTTTAAAAATAATTTAAAGAAAAAGAAAAGGGAGGAAGAAGATAGAAGAAAAGACAAATGAGTTACCAAATGTACAGTCTCAAGAGTTCTATATCTGAACTCTGGACATTTGATGCCAATCTCCAAACTAAGCTGACATTTAAATCCCTAGCATTTAGGAGGCTACATAATCATGAGTTTGAAGCTTGTCTGACTATGTGGCTAATTCCATGTTTGTCTGGGCTACTGAAGAAATAAATGAATGTAGTTACAACTGTCTGTGTTCTCGTTCTTAGAAGTCTGGGAATTTTTAGTGTTTTTGACAATTAAAATTTAAGTCTCTGTTGTTTTAGCTAGGAATAAGCAATCCCAGTACATGAGAGGCAAAGATAGGAGAATTGCATAATGTTAGAAGCCAGGCTGATTTACCTAATAAGTTCTAGTCTACCCAGGATTACAAAGCAAGACAGTCTCAAACCAGAAAAGCTATAAGGCAGGTATCATGCCACATACCTTTTTGTTGTTATTTTATTTTTGTTTGTTTGTTTGCTTGTTTTGTTTTTTGGTTTCGTTTTGTTTTATTTTCAGATAGGGATTTTCTGAATAGCTCTGGGTGTCCTAGAATATGGCAGTGGTACATGGCTTTAATTGCAGTACTTGGGAGACAGAAGCAGGCATATATATATGAGTGTGAGGCCAGCCTGATCTACATAGTGATTATAGGGCAGCTGGGGCAACAAAGGGACAAAGGGAGGCCTGCCTCAAAAAAGAAAGAAAGAAAGAAAGAAAGAAAGAAAGAAAGAAAGAAAGAAAGAAAGAAAGAAAGAAAGAGAGAGAGAGAGAGAGAAAACTTTTCATAGAAATAAATTATTTAGAACTATAAACAAGCTATAAAACAAGATTTCTCAGTTTTTTTCCATTGAGATAGCTTAACAGTAGAACAGAAATCATATATATCTCTTGAATTTAGAAAGTATTCCAAAATAGAACATCTTACATACAAAAGTATCTTTGATGATCTCAAGATGTAATCTTAATTTTTTATTGTTTAGTTGTTGAAATATTGGTATTTTAAAATTTAATAATGCCTTTTTCTTCCAATAGTTCTATGTCCCTGTCAGAAATAGTGTGATTTTTTTACCTATTTAAAGTAATCTGATTATATTATGAAACAGTAAGCTAATCATTTGGGAGCACAGCACAGTCATCTGCAAGGTGAAATGGGAAAAATATATTTACTAATAAAATTTCCTCATGATCATGCTAGATCCCCATCTAATTTGACTTGTTCTCTAAGTCTAAAAACCCATGAGTCTAGTCCTTAATTGGTAAGGTCAAGTGGGTAAAGTTAGGATGATCTAAAGAGGCCAGTCCCATGCCACCTTTCACGCAAACTCAGTGGACAGTCCTAAGGTTCCCCAGAGGACTCTCCACACCTCAGGCACCCTAGCACACCCAGGATCTTAGGATCACTGGTGAGTGGAATACAACATCAAAACAATCTAGAGGGGCTTGGGCCAGCAGGAACAGGGACACAGGAAACCCACCTGACCAGCAGTTGGGGTTCATTCCTGTCTACACCAGCCCCACTCCACCTTGGGCAAGAATTATGTAGATGGTCCCATGCTCCCCAGAGGACTCTCCACACCCCACATGCCCTAGCACACCCTGGATATTAGGATCACTGAGGAGAGTATGCCTCCAGAGAGGACCATCCAAAGATCTAAAACATCTTTAATCATCCAAGATCTAAAAATGGAAGTAAAAACAATAAAGAAAACCCAAATAACGACAACTCTGGAGACAGAAATCCTAGGAAAGAAATCAGGAATCATAGATGCTCCCATCAGCAACAGAATATAAGAGATGGAAGAGAGAATCTCAGATGCAGAAGATTCCATGGAGAACATGGAAACAACAATCAAAGAAAATGCAAAATGCTAAAAGATCCTAACTCAAAACATCCAGAAAATCCAGTACACATTGAGAAGACTGAACCTAAGTATAATGTGTATAGATGAGAATGAAGATTTTTTAAACTTAAAGGGTCAGTAAATATCTTCAACAAAATTATAGAAGAAAACTTCCCTAACCTAAAGAAAGAGATACCCATGAACATACAAGACTACAGAAGTCCAAATAGACTGGACCAGAAAAGAAATTCCTTCTGTCACATAATATCAAAACACCAAATGCACTGAACAAAAATAGAATGTTAAAAGAAGTAAGGGAGGCCTCATCATCAGCGGGAGCCATCTTGGATCTGGCACTCCACCGAAAGAAGTCTGCACAGGTGAGAGTGTGCACTACAGAAGCTAAATGCTTCTGGGAAAGGCGGGAGCCACAGAGCTTCTGAGTCAGCCCCCTTTTCGGGCTCCAGACATCCAGCCACCTTCCCGGCCAGAGTAGAGGTGTCCGCCCTGCCCAGGAGGGGTTTTCCTCAACATAAGCGGGAGATATCATGGTTCTGAGACTCCGCCAAAAGTAGTCTGCACAGGTGAGAGTGTGGACTACAGAAACTAACAGCTTCTGTGACAGGCCAAAGCAACACAGCTTCTGAGACAGGTCCTATTTTGGGCCTTCAACTTCAACCAGGAGGGAGATCCGAACGCCAGATATCTATGCACCTTCCCTGTAAGAGGAGAGCTTGCATGCAGAGAGTGCTCTGACCACTGAAACTCAGAGGAGAGAGCTAGTCTCCCAGGTCTGCTGATAGAGGCTAACAGAATCACCAGAGGAACAATGTCTAACCAGAGACAACTATAACAACTAACTCCAGAAATTACCAGATGGCAAAAGGTAAACGTAAGAATGTTACTAACAGAAACCAAGACCATTCACCATCATCTGAACCCAGCACTCCCACTTCGCCTAGTCCAGGGCACCCCAACACACCCAAAAAGCTAGACCCGGATTTAAAAGCATATCTCATGATGATGATAGAAGATATCAAAAGGACTTTAATAACTCATTTAAAGAAATACAGGAGAACACTGCTAAACAGGTAGAAGACATTAAAGAGGAAGCACAAAAATCCTTAAAGAATTGCAGGAAAACACAAACAAACAGGTGATGGAATTGAATAAAACCATCCAAGACATAAAAAGGGAAGTAGACACAATGAAGAAAACCCAAAATGAGGCAACGCTGGAGATAGAAACCCTAGGAAAGAAATCTGGAACCATAGATGCCAGCATCAGCAACAGAATACAAGAGATGGAAGAGAGAAACTCAGGGGCAGAAGATTGCATAGAGAACATCAGCACAACAATTAAAGAAAATGCAAAGAGATCCTAACTCAAAACATCCAGGAAATCCAGGACACAATGAGAAGACCAAACCTATAGATAATAGGAGTTGATGAGAATGAAGATTTTCAACTTAAAGGGCCAGCAAATATCTTCAACAAAATAATAGAAGAAAACTTCCCACACCTAAAGAAAGAGATGCCCATGAACATACAAGAAGCCTACAGAACTCCAAATGGACGGGAACAGAAAAAAAATTCTTCCCGACACATAATAATCAGAACAACAAATGCACTAAATAAAGATAGAATATTAAAAGCAGTAAGGGAAAAAGGTCAAGTAACATATGAAGGCAAGCCTATCAGAATTACACCAGATTTTTCACCAGAGACTATGAAAGCCAGAAGATCCTGGACAGGTGTTATATAGACACAAAGAGAACACAAATGCCAGCCCAGGCTACTATACCCAGCCAAACTTTCAATTGCCTTAGATGGAGAAACGAAATTATTCCACGACAAAACCAAGTTCACACATTATCTTTCCACGAATACAGCCCTTCAAAGGATAATAACAGAAAAAAGCCAATACAAGGACGGAAACCACGTCCTAGAAAAATCAAGAAGGTAATCCCTCAACAAACCTAAAAGAAGACAGCCACAAGAACAGAATGCCAACATTAGCAACAAAAATAAAAGGAAGCAACAGTTACTTTTCCTTAAAATCTCTTAATATCAATGGACTCAACTCCCCAATAATAAGGCATAGACTAAGAGACTGGCTACACAAATAGGACCCAACATTTTAATACTTACAGGAAACTCATCTCAGAGAAAAAGATAGACACTACCTCAGAATGAAAGGCTGGAAAACAATTTTACAAGCAAATGGTATGAAGAAACAAGCTGGAGTAGCCATTCTAATATCAAATAAAATCGACTTCCAAACGAAGTTATCAAAAAAGATAAGGAGGGACACTTCATACTCATCAATTTAAAATCCTCCAAGAGGAACTCTCAATTCTGAATATCGATGCTCCAAATGCAAGGGCAGCCACATTTATTAAAGAAACTTTAGTAAAGCTCAAATCACACATAGCACTTCATACAATAATAGTGGGAGACTTCAACACACCACTTTCACCAATTGACAGATTGTGGAAACAGAAAGTAAACAGGGACACAGTGATACTAAAAGAAGTTATGAAACAAATGGATCTAACAGATATCTACAGAACATTTTATTCTAAAACAAAAGGATATACCTTCATCTCAGCACCTCATGGTACCTTCTCAAAAATTGACCATAAAATTGGTCACAAAACAAGCCTCAACAGATACAAAAATATTGAAATTGCCCCATGCATCCTATCAAATCACCATGGAAAAGGCTGATCTTCAATAACAACATAAATAATAGAAAGCCAACATTCACATGGAAACTGAACAACACTCTTCTCAATGATACCTTGGTCAAGGAAGGAATAAAGAAAGAAATTAAAGACTTTTTAGAGTTTAATGAAAATGAAGACACAACATACCCAAACTAATGGGACACAATGAAATCATTTCAAATAGGGAAACTCATAGCTCTGAGTGCCTCCAAAAAGAAACTAGAGAGAGAAGATGCTAGCACCTTGACAAGACACCTAAAAGCTCTAGAACAAAAGGAAGCAAATTCACCCAAGAGGAGTAGACAGCAGGAAATAATCAAGCTCAGTGCCAAAATCAACCAAGTGGAAACAAGAAGAACTATTCAAAGAATCAACCAAACCATGAGCTGGTACTTTGAGAAAATCAACATGATAGATAAACCCTTAGCCAGACTCACTAGAGGGCACAGGGACATCATCCTAATTAACAAAATCAGAAATGAAAAGGGTGACATAGCATCAGATCATAAATAAATCCAAAACACACTCAGATCCTTCTACAAAAGGCTATACTCAACCAAACTGGAAAACCTGGATGAAATGGACAAGTTTCTAGACAGATACCAGGTACCAAAGTTAAATCAGGATCAAGTTAATGATCTAAACAGTCCCATATCCCAAAAGAAATACAAGCCGTCATTAATAGTCTCCTAACCTAAAAAGCCCAGGACCAGATGGGTTTAGTGCAGAGTTCTACCAGACTTTCAAAGAAGATCTAATTCCAGTTTTTCACAAACTATTACACAAAATAGAGGCAGAAAGCACTCTAGCCAATTCATTCTATGAAACCACAATTACTCTGATACCTAAACCACAGAAAGTTCCAACAAAGATAGAGAATATCAGTCCAATTATCCTTATGAATATCAATGCAAAAATACTCAATAAAATTCTCGCTAGAATTTGTGTTCTCTTAGTGTCTGTATAACATCTGTCCAGGCTCTTCTGGCTTTCATAGTCTCTGGTAAAAAATCTGGTGTAATTCTGATAGGCTTGCCTTTGTGTTACTTGACCTTTTCTTTAAGGGATTTTTGTGCTTCCTCTTTAATGTCTTCTACCTGTTTGGTTGTGTTTTCCTGCAATTCTTTAAGGGATTTTTGTGCTTTCTCTTTAATGTCTTCTACCTGTTTAGCAGTGTTCTCCTGTATTTCTTTAAGTGAGTTATTTAAGTCCTGCTTGATGTCCTCTACCATCATCATGAGATATGCTTTTAAACCCAGGTCTAGCTTTTCGAGTGTGTTGGGGTGCTCTGGACTGGGAGAAGTGGGAGTGCTGGTTTCTGATGATGGTGAGTGGTCCTGGTTTCTGTTAGTAAGATTCTTACATTTAACTTTTACCATCTTATAATCTCTATCGTTAGTTGCTATAGTTGTCTCTGTTTAGAGATTGTTCCTCTGGTGATTTTGTTACCCTCTATCAGCAGACCTGGGAGACTAGCTCTCTCCTCTGACTTTCAGTGGTCAGAGCAGTCTCTGCAGGCAAGGTCTCCTCTTTCCGGGAAGGTGCACAGTTATCTGGCGTTTGGGCCTCCTCCTGGCCGAAGAAGAAGGCCCAAAACAGGATCTTTCCCAGAAGCTGTGTTGCTTTGGCCTGTCACAGAAGCCTTTGTTTCAGTAGTCCACACTCTCACCTGTGTAGACTACTTTCCGTGGAGTCCCGGAACCAAGATGGCTCCCGCGGATCCTGAGGCAAAGGCCTCCCAGGCTGGGTGGACACCTGTCCTCTGGCCAGGAAGGTGGACGGATATCTGGGGCCTAGCAAACACATGAGTGGATGCTCACAGTTATGATGACTCTAACTATGGAACTGAAAGATCTGTATGATAAGTACTTCAAGTCTCCGAAGAAAGAAATTAAAAAAGATCTCAGAAGAGGGAAAGATCTCCCATGCTCATGGATTGGCAGGATCAATATAGTAAAAATGGCTATATTGCCAAAAGCAATCTACAGATTCAATGCAATCTCCATCAAAATTCCAACTCAATTCTTCAATGAATTAGAAAGGACAATCTGCAAATTCATCTGGAACAACAAACAACCTCGGATAGCAAAAACTCTTCTCACGGATAAAAGAACCTCTGGTGGAATCACCATGCCTGACCTAAAGCTGTACTACAGAGCAATTGTGATAAAAGTTGTATGGTACTGGTATAGCGACAGACAAGTAGAACAATGGAATAGAATTGAAGACCCAGAAATGAACCCACACACCTATGTTCACTTGATCTTTAACAAGGGAGCTAAAACCATCCAGTGGGAAAAAGACAGCATTTTCAACAAATGGTGCTGGCACAAATGGCAGTTATCATGTGACAGCAGATCCTGGTGAGGTGTGGAGAAAGAGGAATACTCTTTCGTTGCTGATGGGATTTCAAGCTTGTACAACCACTCTGGAAATCAGTCTGGCGGTTTCTCAGAAAAATGGACATAGTACTACTGGAGGATCGTGCAATACCTCTCCTGGGCATATATCCAGAAGATGTTCCAACCAGTAAGAAGGACACATGCTCCACTACATTCATAGCATCTTTATTTATAATAGAAGGAAGCTGGAAAGAACCCAGATGTCCCTCAACAGAGGAATGAATACAGAAAATGTGGTACATTTACACAATGAAGTACTACTCAGCTATTAAAAAGAATGAATTTCTGAAATTCCTAGCCAAATGGATGGACCTGGAGGGCATCATCCTGAGTGAGGTAACCCAATCTCAAAAGGACTCACATGATATGTACCCACTGATAAGTGGATATTAGCCCAGCAACTTAGAATACCCAAGATACAAGATACGAAGTACATGAAACTCAAGAAGAACTAAGACGAAAGTGTGGACACTTTGCCCCTTCTTAGAATTGGGAACAAAACACCTATGGAAGGAGTTACAGAGACCAAGTTTGGAGCTGAGACAAAAGAATGGACCATCTAGAGACTACCATTTCTGGGGATCTATCCCATAATCAGCTGCCAAACTCCGACACCATTGCATACACTAGCAAGATTATGCTGAAAGGACCCTGATATAGCTGTATCTTGTGAGACTATGTCGGGGCCTAGCAAACACAGAAGTGGATACTCACAGTTAGCTATTGGATGGATCACAGGGCCCCCAATGGAGGAGCTAGAGAAAGTATCCAAGGAGCTAAAGGGATCTGCAACCCTATAGGTGGAACAACAATATTAACTAACCAGTACCCTCTGGAGCTTGTGTCTCTAGCTGCATATGTATCAGAAGATGGCCTAGCCAGCCATCAGTGGAAAGAGAGGCCCATTGGTTGTGCAAACTTTATATGCCTCAGAACAGGGGAACACCAGGGCCAAGAAGTGGGAGTGGGTGGGTAGGGGAGTGGGGGGAGGGTATCGGGGACTTTTGGGCTAGCATTGGAAATGTAAATGAGGAAAATACCTAATTAAAAAAATTTAAAAAGAAATTCCTCCCAACACATAATAATCAGAACAACAAATGCACTAAATAAAGAGAGAATATTAAAAACAGTGTACTGGCTGGTTTTATGTGTCAACTTGACACAGACTGAGGTTATCACAGAGAAAGGAGATTCAGTTGGGAAAAGGCCTCCCTGAGATCCAGCTGTGGTGTATTTTCTCAATTAGTGATTAAGGTGGAAAGGCCCCTTGTGAATGGGACAATCTCTGAGCTAGCAGTCTTGGGTTCTATAAGAGAGCAGGCTGAGCAAGCAAGGAGAAGCAAGCCATTAAGGAACATCCCTCCTTGGCCTCTGCATCAGCTCCTGCTTCCTGACCTGCTTGAGTTTTAGTCCTGACTTCTTTGGTGATGAATGGCAGTATGGAAATATAAGCTGAATAAACCCTTTCCTCCCTAACTTGCTTCTTGGTCATGATGTTTGTGCATGAATACAAACCCTGACTAAGACAAGCAGTAAGGGAAAAAGGTCAAGTAACATATAAAGAAAGGCCTATTAGAATTACTCCAGACTTCTCACCAGAGACTATGAAAGCCAGAAGATCCTTGACAGATGTTATACAGACCCAGATAGAACACAAATGCCAGCCCAGGCCACTATACCCAGCTAAACTCTCAATTACCATAGATGGAGAAACCAAAGTATTCCATGACAAAACCAAATTCACACGATATCTTTCCAGGAATACTGCCCTTCAAAGGATAATAAAGGGAAAACACCAAAACAAAGATGGAAACTACAAGCAAGAAATTAATCCTTCAACAAACCTAAAAGAAGACAGCCACAAGAACAGAATCCAAACAACAAAAATAACAGGAAGCAACAATTACTTTTCTTTGATTTCTCTTACATCAATAGACTCAATTCCACAATAAAAAGACATAGATTGGCTGGCTACACAAACAGGACCCAAGATTTTGCTGCTTACAGGAAACCCACCTCAGAGACAAAGACAGGCACTACCTCAGAGTGAAAGGCTGGAAAACAATTTTCCAGGCAAATGGTCTGAAGAAACAAGCTGGAGTAGCCATTCTAATATCTAATAAAATTGACTTCCAACCTGAACTTATCAAAAAAGACAAGGAGGGGAACTTCATACTCATCAAAGGTAAAATCTTCCATGATGACCTCTCAATTCTGACTATCTATGCTCCAAATGCAAGGGCAGTCAAATTCATTAAAGAAATTTAGTAAAGCTCAAAATACACTTTGTACCTCACATAATAATAATGACTTCAACATCCCACTCTCACCTATGGACAGATCCTGGAAAAAGAAACTAAAAAGAGACACATGGAAACTAACAGAAGATATGAAACAAATTGATTTAATAGATATCTACAGAACATTTTACCCTAAAACAAAAGGATATCACTTCTTCTCGGCACCACATGGTACATCCTACAAATTTGACCATATAATTGGTCACAAAACAGGCCTGCACAGATATAAAAATATCTAAATTATCCCATTCATCCTATATATGATCACCACAGACTGAGGCTGATCTTCAATAACTGCATAAATAATAGCCAAAATTCACATGAAAACTGAACAACACTCTACTCAATGATTCCTTGGTCAAATATGAAATAAAGAAAGAAATTAAAGACTTTTAGAGTTTAATGAAAATGAAGCCACAACGTACCCAAACTTATGGGACACAATGAAAGCAGTCCTAAAAGGAAAACTCATAACCCTGAGTGCCTGCAAAAAGAAACTAGAGAGAGCATACACTAACAGTCTGACAGCACACCTAGAAGCTCTAAAACTAAAGGAGGCAAATTCACCCAAGAGGAGTAGGAAGCAGGAAATAATCAAACTCAGGGGTGAAATCAACCAAGTGGAAACGAAAAGGAACTATTCAAAGAATCAACCAAACCAGGATCTGGTTCTTTGAGAAAATCAACAGGAAAATCAACCCTTAGCCAGACTAACTAGAGAGCACAGGGACAGTATCCTAATTAACAAAATCAGAAATGAAAAGGGAGAAATAACGACAGATCCTGAGGAAATCCTAAACATCATCAGATCCTACTACAAAAGGCTATACTCAACAAAACTGGAAAACCTGGATGAAATGGACAATTTTCTAGAAAGATACCAGGTACCAAAGTTAAATCAGGATCAGGTTAATGATCTAAATAGTCCTATATTCCCTAAAGAAATAGAAGCAGGCACAAGCCCCTTCCGCTCCACTCGAGTCCCGGGGTACCTTGCCAGTGGAGTCACCCGACACCCCCAGGGGCCCACACAGGATTGCCTACGGGATCCTAAGACCTCTGGTGAGTGGAACACAGCGCCTGCCCCAATCCAATCTCGCGGAACCTGAGACTGCAGTACATAGGGAAGCAGACTACCCGGGCCTGACCTGGGGCACAAGCCCCTTCTGCTCCACTCGAGCCCCGGGCTACCTTGCCAGGGGAATCGCCCGACACCCGCAAGGGCCCACACAGGATTCCCCACGGGATCCGAAGACCTCTGGTGAGTGGAACACAACTTCTGCCAGGAGTCCCACTGAAGATATCTGGATACCTTCCCTGCAAGAAGAGAGCTTGTCTGCAGAGAATACTCTGCCCACTGAAACTAAGGAGAGTGCTACCCTCCCAGGTCTGCTTATAGAGGCTAACAGAGTCACCTGAAGAACAAGCTCTTAACAGAGACAACTATAACAGCTAGCTTCAGAGATTACCAGATGGCGAAAGGCAAACATAAGAATCCTACTAACAGAAATCAAGACAACTCACCATCATCAGAATGCAGCACTCCCACCCCACCTAGTCCTGGGCACCCCAACACAACCGAAAATCTAGACCCAGATTTAAAAACATTTATAATAGCCAGAAGCTGGAAAGAACCCAGATGCCCCTAAACAGAGGAATGGATACAGAAAATGTGGTACATCTACACAATGGAGTACTACTCAGCTATTAAAAAGAATGAATTTATGAAATTCCTAGCCAAATGGATGGACCTGGAGGGCATCATCCTGAGTGAGATAACACATTCACAAAGGAACTCACACAATATGTACTCACTGATAAGTGGATATTAGCCCCAAACCTAGGATACCCAAGATATAAGATACAATTTGCTAAACACATGAAACTCAAGAAGAATGAAGACTGAAGTGTGGACACTATGCCCCTCCTTAGAAGTGGGAACAAAACACCCATGGAAGGAGTTACAGAGACAAAGTTTGGAGCTGAGATGAAAGGATGGACAATGTAGAGACTGCCATATCCAGGGATCCACCCCATAATCAGCATCCAAACACTGACACCATTGCATACACTAGCAAGATTTTATCGAAAGGACCCAGATGTAGCTGTCTCTTGTGAGACTATGACGGGGCCTAGCAAACACAGAAGTGGATGCTCACAGTCAGCTAATGGATGGATCACAGGTCTCCCAATGGAGGAGCTAGAGAAAGTACCCAAGGAGCTAAAGGGATCTGCAACCCTATAGGTGGAACAACATTATAAACTAACCAGTACCCCAGAGCTCTTGACTCTAGCTGCGTATGTATCAAAAGATGGCCTAGTCGGCCATCACTGGAAAGAGAGGCCCATTGGACACGCAAACTTTATATGCCCCAGTACAGGGCAACGCCAGGGCCAAAAAGGGGGAGTGGGTGGGTAGGGGAGTGGGGGTTGGTGGGTATGGGGGACTTTTGGTATAGCATTGGAAATGTAAATGAGCTAAATACCTAATAAAAAATGGAAAAAAAAGAAATAGAAGCAGTCATTAATAGTCTCCCAACCAAAAAAGGCCAGGACCAGATGGATTTAGTGCAGAGTTCTATCAGACCTTCAAAGAAGACCTAATTCCAACTCTCCTCAAACTATTCCATAAAATAAAAACAGAAGGTACTCTACCCAATTCATTCTATGAAGCCACAATTACTCTGATCCTAACCACACAAAGATCCAACAAAGAAAGATAACTTCAGACCAATTTCCCTTATAAATATTGATGCAAAAATACTCAATAAAATTCTTGCAAACCGAGTCCAAGAACACATCAAAGCGATCGGCCATCATGACTAAGCAGTCTTCATCCCAGGGATGCAGGGATGGTATAATATATGGAAATCCATCAATGCAATTCACTATATAAACAAACTCAAAGACAAAAACCACATGATAATCTCCTTAGATGCTGAGAAAGCATTTGACAAAAATCCAACACCCAGTCTTGATAAAAGTCTTGAAAGATTAAGAATTTATGGACCATACATAAACATAATAAAAGGAATCTACAGCAAACCAGTAGACAACATCAAAGTAAATGGAAAGAAGCTGAAAGCAATCCCACTAAAATCAGGGACTAGACAAGGCTGCCCACGTTCTCCCTACCTATTCAATATAGTACTTGAAGACCTAGCCAGAGCAATTAGACAACAAAATGAGATCAAAGGGATACAAATTGGAAAGGAATAAGCCAAAATATCACTATTTGCAGATGATCTGATAGTATATATAAGTGACCCTAAAAATTTCACCAGAGAACTCCTAAACCTGATAAACAGCTTCAGTGAAGTGGCTGGATATAAAAATAACTCAAACAAATCAGTGGCCTTTCGCTACATAAAGATAAACAGGCTGAGAAAGAAATTAGGGAAACAACACCTTTCACAATAGACACAAAAAATATAAAATACCTTGGTGTGACTCTAACTAAGGAAGTGAAAGATCTGTATGATAAGAATCTTGCAAACTTTATATGCCTCAGTACAGGGGAACACCAGGGCCAAGAAGTGGGAGTGGGTGGGTAGGGCAGTGGGGGGGGGGGTATCGGGGACTTTTGGGATAGCATTTGAAATGTAAATGAAGAAAATACCTAATAAAAATGAGATAAAAATAAAAAAATTAAAAAAAATAATTTCACGTCTCTGAAGAAAGAAATCGAGGATCTCAGAAGATGGAGAGATCTCCCATGCTCATGAATTTGCAGGATCATTATAATAAAAATGGCTATCCTGCCTAAAGTATCTACAGATTCGATGCAATCCCCATCAAAATTCCAACTCAATTCTTCACTGAGTTAGAAAGGGCAATTTTCAAATTCATGTTGAATACCAAAAATCCTAGGATAGCAAAAAAAAAAAAAAAATTCTCAATAATAAAAGAACCTCTGGTGGAAACACCATGCCTGATCTCAATCTGTACTACAGAGCAATTGTAATAAAAACTGCATGGTACTGGGACAGCAACAGAAAGGTAGCTCCATGGGATAGAATTGAAGACCCAGAAATGAACCCACACACCTATGGTCACTTGATCTTTGACAAAGGAGCTAAAACCATCCAGTGCAGAAAAGACAGCATTTTCAACAAATGGTGCTGGCTCAACTGGCAGTTATCATGTAGAAGAATATGAATTGATCCATTCTTATCTCCTTATACAAATCTCAAGTCTAAGTGGATCAAGGAACTCCACATAAAACCAGAGACACTGAAACTTATAGAGGAGAAAGTGGGGAAAAGCCTTGAAGATATGGGCACAGGGGAAAAATTCCTGAATAGAAGAGCAATGGCTTGTGCTATAAGATTGAGAATGGACAAATGGAACATCATAAAATTGCAAAGCTTCTGTAAGGCAAAAGATACTGTCAATAAGACAAAACGGACATCAACAATTTGGCAAAGGATCTTTACCAATCTTAAATCTGATAAGGGACTAATATTCAATATATACAAAGAACTGAAGATGATGGACTCCAGAAAACCAAATAACCCCATTAAATGAATGGGGTACAGAGCTAAACAAAGAATTCTCAAGTGAGGAATACCGAATTTCTTAGAAGCACCTGAAAAAATGTTCATCATCCTTAATCATCAGGGAAGTGCAAATCAAAACAACCCTGAGATTCCACCTCACACCGGTCAGAATGGCTAAGATAAAAATTTCAGGTGACAGCAGATGGTGGTGAGGATGTGGAGAAAGAGGAACACTCCTCCATTATTGGTGGGATTACAAGCTGGTACAACCACTCTGGAAATCAGTCTGGTGGTTCCTCAGAACACTGGACATAGTACTGCTGGAAGATGCAGCAATACCTCTACTGGGCATATACACAGAACATGTTCCAACTGGTAAGAAGAACACATGCTCCACTATGTTCATAGCAGCCATATTTATAATAGCCAGTAGCTGGAAAGAACCCAGATGTCCCTCAATAGAGGAATGTGGTACATTTACACAATGGAGTACTACTCAGCAATTAAAAGCAATGAATTCATGAAATTCTTAGGCAAATGAATGGATCTGGAGGATATCATCCTGAGTTGATATGCACTCGCTGATAAGTGGATATTAGCCCAGAAACTTAGAATAACCAATATACAATTTTCAAAACACATGAACCTCAAGAAAAAGGAAGACCAAAGTGTGGATACTTTGTTCCTCCTTAGAACGGGGAACAAATTACCCATGGAGGGAGTTACGGAGACAAAGTTTGGAGCTGAGACATAAGGAAGGACCATCCAGAGAGTGCCCCACCCAGGGATCCATCCTATGAACAGCCACCAATCCCAGATTCTATTGCATATGCCAGCAAGATTTTGCTGACAAGACTCTGATATAGTTGTCTCTTGTGATGCTATGCCAGTGCCTGGCAAATACAGAAATGGATACTCACAGTTAGCTATTGGATGGAACACAGGGCCCACAAATGGAGGAGCTAGAGAAAGTACCCAAGGAGCTGAAGGTGTCTGAAACCCTATAGGAGGAACAACAATATGAACTAGCCAGTACCCCCCAGAGCTCGTGTCTCTAGCTGCATATGTAGGAGAAGATGGCCCAGTCAGCCATCATTGGGAGGAGATGACCTTGGCCTTGGGAAGATTACGTGCCCCAGTATAGGGGAATGCCAGGTTAAGGAATCAGGAGTGTGTGTGTTGGGGAACAGGGCAGAGGAGTGAATAGGGGACTTTTGGAATAGCACTTGAAATATAAATGAAGAAAATATCTAATAATAAAAACAAAGAACATCTAAAGAAAGAAAATGTGTGATTAAATTGACATAAAGTCATGTTACCCAAATTTGGACATTTGTTTTCATCTCAATTTGATAAAAACTTAGTTCTTCTTGTTTTTAGGGTCATATTTTCCACCTATTTTAATCCCTGGTGTATATAAGGCCAGACACATGGTTTCCCAGAGAAAGATTTTAAAACTGAAACAAGTTTTCAGCCCTCCACTTGCAAATAGGTTCATAGTATGCTAAAGAGAATGAAAGCAGTCAGCTGTCATGTCAAGGACAGCCTGCTCTTTTCAGTCCTCACCCTACGTGCTTTTTCCTTCCATCAAACAAAGGCATTTTCCTTTTGAGTCTCTCGGTTAAACTGCTAGCAAATCATTAGTAAGGTCCCTTTAATGTCTGAGTGCTTGTTCTCCAAAGTCCTCTGTAAAAATGACTCACAACAATTGTACTTTTTAAAAAAGATGTTGAATACTCACACACAAACACACACAAAGCCTGCCTGTTTGTGTTTCTCAGTTATTTCTCTATGATACAATGAAATACATTTTATTGGTTTGCTCCTGGGAAAGTACATCTGAGCTCAGCTGTTTATAGCCTTGTGAAGTCAATGGCAATAAGAGAGGAAAAAGAAAAGATAAAATGGGAAATGAGCTGATGTGCTGGTTAGGTTTTTTTTTTTTAATTAAACTAATAAAATTTATTTTAAAATATACAACGCAATATTGACATTTTCAAGTCAATCAAAATAATTTATAATAGTTAAATGCCTCAAATATACATGATATCTTCTGAAGCTAAAAGTAATATGCATTCAAGTGGTTTTTAAAATTTATTTGGAACATTCAACATGATAGCAGTAGAAGAAAATATCTTATGGAGTCCTCTATGAAAGAAAATGGTGACACGTTCCTGTTTAGACAGAAACTTTTCCATCTCTAAGGGAGAATATGCAGCTGAACTGTGGTTTCATAGAATGAATTGAGTAGTGTTCCTTCTGTTTCTATTTTGTGGAATAGTTAGAAGAGTACTGGTATTAGGTCTTCTTTGAAGGTCTAATAGAATTCTACACTAAACCCATCTGCTGCTGGGAATTTTTTGGTTGGGAGACTTTTAATGACTGCTTCTATTTCTTTAGAGGTTATGAGACTGTTGAGATGATTTATCTGAACCTGTTTTACCTTTGGTATTTGGTATCTGTCTAGAAAATTGCCCATTTCATCCAGATTTTTCAGTTTTGATGAATATAGGCTTTTGTAGTAGGATCTGATGATTTTTTTAATTTCCTCACTTTATTTTGTTTTATTTCCCTTTTCATTTCTGATTTTGTTAATTTGGATACTTGTCTTGGTGCCCTGTGGTTAGTCTGGCTAAGGGTTTATCTGTCTTGTTGATTTTCTCGAAGAACCAGCTCCTGGTTTTATTGTTTCTTTATATAGTTCTTTTTGTTCCTGCTTGGTTGATTTCAGTTCTGAGTTTGAATATTTTCTGTGGTCTATTCTCCTTGGGTGTATTTGCTTCTTTTTGGCCTAGAACTTTCAGTTTGCTGTCAAGTGCTAATGTATGCTCTCTCCAGTTCCTTTTTGGAGGCACTGAGAACTATGAGTTTTCCTCTTACTACTGCTTTAATTGTGTCCCAAAAGTTTGGTTATGTTGTGACTTCATTTTCATTAATTCTAAAGTCTTAATTTTTTATTTATTTCTTCCTTGACCAAGTTATCATTGAGTAGAGTGTTGTTCAGCTTTTATGTACATGTGGGCTTTCTGTTGTTTTTGTTGTTATTTAAGACCAGCTTTAGTCCCTGATGATCTGATAGGATGCATGGGGTTATTTCAATCTTCTTGTATCTGTTGAGTTCTGTTTTGCGAATGACTATCTTGTCAATTTTGGAGATGGTGCCATGAGGTGCTGAGAAGAAAGTATATTCTTTTGATTTAGGATGAAATGTTCTATGGATCTGTTAGATCCATTTGGTCCATAACTTCTGTTAGTTTCATTGTGTCTCTGTTTAGTTTCTGTTTCCATTGTTGAGAGAGGGGTGTTGAAGACACCCACTATTATTGTGTGGGGTGCCATGTGTGCTTTGAGCTTTAGTAAATTTTCTTTTAGGAGTGTGAGTGCCCTTGCATTTGGAGCATAGACGTTCAGAACTGAGGGGGGGGTCATCTTGGTAGATTTTTCCTTTGCCCAGTATGAAGTATTCTTTCTTATCCTTTTTGAAAACTTTTGGTTGAAAGTTGATTTTATTTGATATTAAAATGGACACTCCAGCTTGTTTCTTGGGACCATTTATTGGAAAATTGTTTTCCAGCTCTTTACTCTGAGGTAGTGTCTTTCTTTGACACTGAGGTGTGTTTCTTGTATGCAGCAAAATGCTGGGTCCTGTTTACATATCCAGTCTGCTATTCTCTGTCTTTTTAATGGTGAGTTGAGTCCATTGATGCTAAGAGATATTAAGGAATAGTCATTGGTGCTTCCTGTTATTTTTGATGTTATTTTTATGTTTGTGTGGCTATCTTCTTTTGGGTTTGTTGAAAGAAAATTACTTTCTTGCTTTTTCTAGGGTATGGTTTCCCTCCTTGGTTTGGTGTTCTCCATCTATTATCCTTTGTATTGCTGGACTTATGGAAAGATAGTGTGTAAATTTGTTTTTGTTATAGAATATTTTGGTGTCTCCATCTATGGTAATTGGGAGTTTTGCTGGCACTTCTGTCCCCTTGAGTTCTGTATAACATCTGCCTAGGATCTTCTATCTTTTATAGTCTCTGTTGAGAAGAATGGTGTAATTTATTTAATTACATGTAATTTAACCATGTAATTTAAATTCTCTCCCTTTATATGTTACTTGACCTTTTTCCTTACTGCTTTTAATATTCTTTCTTTGTTTTATGCATTTGGTGTTTTGACTATTATGTGACAGGAGTAATTTTTTTCTGGTCCAATATACCTGGCATTCTGTAGGCTTCTTTTATGTTTACAGACATCTCTTTCTTTAGGTTAGATATTTACTGGCCACTTAGGTTGGAAATCTTCACTCTCTTCTATACCTATTATCCTTAGGTTTCATCTTCTTATTGTGTCCCGGATATTCTGGATGTTTTGAGTTAGGAGCTTTTTGCATTTTGCGTTTCCTTTGACCGATGTGTCATTGTTTGCTATGGTATCCTCTGCACCTGAGATTCTCTCTTCTATCTCTTGTATTCTGTTGGTGATGCTTGCATCTTTAACTCCTGATCTCTTTCCTAGATTTTCTAACTCTAGGGTTGTCTCTTGTTGTGATTTCTTTATTGTTTCTATTTTCATTTTTAGATCCTGGATGGTTTTGTTCAATTCCTTTACCTGTTTGGTTGTGTTTTCCTGTAATTCTTTAAGGGATTTTTGTGTTTCCTCTTTACAGACCTCTACCTGTTTACCTGTGTTCTCCTGTATTTCCTTAAGGGAGCTATTTATGTCCTTCTTAAAGTCCTCTATTATCACCATTACATGTGATTTTAAATCAGAGTATTGCTTTTCTGTTGTGTTGGGGTATCCTGGACTCGCTGTGGTGGAAGAACTTGTTTCTGATGATGCCAAGTAGCCTTGGTTTCTGTTGCTTATGTCCTTGCCCTTGCCTCTCACCATCTGGTTATCTCTGGTGTTAACTGGTCTTGCTGTCTCTGACTGTGGCTTGTCCCTCTTGCAAACCTATGTTGTCAGTACTCCTGGGAGACCATTTGTCTCTGCAAGGAATTTGGGTATGGAGAGCTGTGGTACAAGGTCAGCTCCAGGGTGCATATGAAAACCAGAAGTTTCCTGTCCCCAGGTATTCCTTGGCTCCTACGCTCTGATGACTCTGCAAGGATCCCTCTTGGGCCAAGAATTTGAATAAATGTGGTGATCTAACCTGTGCTCACAGATGTGTCCACACTCCTGGGAGGCCAGCTCTCTCCAGGTGGTATTTGGATATGGAGCACTGGGGCACAGGATCAGCTCCAGGTGCAGACAGAAACCTGTGCTGTTTAGTTTTAATTGCCAACTTGATAGGATATAAAGCCACATGGAAAAAAGTCTCAGTGGGGGATTGCTTGATCACTTGGCCTGTGGGATATTATCTTGATTATGTTAATCGATGTGGGAAGACACAGCCCACTGTGAATTTGGACCCTGGACTCAAAGCAAGCTGAGTATGCATTCACTTCTCTGGTCTTGTTCATGGATGTGATAACCAGCTAGTTTAAGTTCCAACCACATTGAGTTCCTTGGTATGATGGTCTGAAATGGAGAAGTGGGAGGTAAACTAAAGTCTTTCTCCCCTAAACTGTTTGGTCAGGATGTTTTTGACACAGCAACAGGAAAAGAATGTAGGACTGCTGACTCGTCCCACCAGGAAAAAAAGTAACTACAACAAAAACAGTTATAAACCAGACATGGTGGTGCATACCTTTAACCCCAGCACTCTGGACCTGGTCAACATAGTGAGTTCCCTGACAACTAGAGCTACATAGAAAGACATTGTCTTTTTTTTTTAAGTACTCTCTTCTCTTTAAACCTACATACTACTATTCTGAAAAAATTAAAGTGAGAGTTTTTTGGAAAGGGAAACTCAGAAAATTAAGTTACTTGAGCTGGTAGCTTCCAAACTGCCAGCTAGTTTTCATTGTGCCTGAAGCACTACAAAGGGTCCTCTGGGAGAACAGGCATCAGTTGTCTTACCCAGCTATGAACTCTATAAAGTATGATACCTTCTAGACAAACTCCTCTCTTACTGTATGTGAGGCACACTCCACTGGAATGAATCCATAGTGAATTCTGGAAACCTGCTCAAGAGCCCATATCTGGGTTGGGCTCATTGGCCCTAGCAGGTAACTTAAGTCTATTATTTAATTAAACTGACATAACATTAACTCAACTTCTAAATATGTGTGTTTATAGCCATAGATAACTACAACTTTCAGCCTGAACCAGAAAACCCCTTTTCCAATAAACTGCAGTAAACATAGAGAGTTTATTAAGGGGCTAAGAATAAGACATTGTCTAGTGTTCATCCCTAAAAAAGACATTCACAACATCCCCTCCAAAGATCAGGCAATATTGGAGGAAATAATAAACACAAGATGGAACTAAGGGTTGCAAAATGATATCTTAGGGACAAAACATAGCCATGACAATGATGAATTTTCAACACCTGCAGGTGACTGCATTGGGTCTGTAGAGTACAGGCCTATTAATAGTCAGGGCTGGATGGAGATGCTCTATCAGGGCCCTTTACCTCACTGCTGAAATATTTTCCACAGATAGATTCAAGAAAATGGGAGATCATTGCTTTTCAGCTGTGAGTCCACTGACAGACTTTACAGGCTCCAATAGATAGTTGCAATTCAATAGCTAGATAGATGGTCCTAGTTAAACAAAATGAGTGACACAAGGAAACCAAAAGTCATCAATTTGGGAAAGGGACTGGTTTGGAGAGTGGGTGTCTGGAAGAGGTGGGAGGGAAAGGAGAGATAGTAAAGGAATGTCAAAACACTGAAGAATGAAGATTTCAGTACTTGAGCATTCCAGCACTAGAGATGAACTCTTACATAAAAAAAAAAAATATGTTGCCTTTTTACCTAAAGATAAATTTTAGTAACAGAAGATATTCAGCAGACAGACTAGTTGAGATTCAAGTAACAGTATGTAATTGATAGAACAAATTAAACTTGTATACAGTGTTACGTTTTGAGGCCTTAGACAAAAGGTTGAAAAGAGGAAAAAAGTTTAAAGTAAGAAAACATCATGAAAAACACAGTCTTGTTGAGAGATGGTTAGGATGGAGAACTCTTTGCTGAGTCCAAATACTTGATTGGGGTGAAGGGAATTCATAACAACTTAGTACATGCCTTGGCTTTGTCTCATACTCATGAAGTGATTTAAGTCACAATAACTTTTCTGTCATCAATTGCTTATTTTTATAATATAGATAGCACCTTCTCCACCAATATTGCTTCAGAGAACAAGGTAAACAAATATACATACTTCTAACGCAGTGCCTAACATATTCCTATTCAATACATGTTAACTATGATTATTTTGATTACCTTTTTAAAAAGATTTTGTACACCTTGTAAATAAGAACAAAATATGCTGTCACCCTTCCAAATAATATTAGGGCATTCTTTTTATTTTTTATTTTTTTATGACTTGAAGATAAAAAAATCTTTTTTAATATTTTTATTACATATTTTCCTCAATTACATTTCCAATGCTATCCCAAAAGTCCCCCATACCCCCCCCCACTTCCCTACCCACCCATTCCCATTTTTTTGGCCCTGGCGTTCCCCTGTACTGGGGCATATACAGTTTGCGTATCCAATGGGCATCTCTTTCCAGTGATGGCCAACTAGGCCATCTTTTGATACATATGCAGCTAGAGTCAAGAGCTCCGGGGTACTGGTTAGTTTATAATGTTGTTCCACCTATAGGGTTGCAGATCATATTAGGGCATTCTTAACTAGCTCTAAATGTGACTCAGCAATCTTATACCAACATTCTAATTTCCATACATTATATACAAATTATTTTATGTATGAGTTCCTTTTCTCTTTGTTTGAAGCTTTTTTTGTTATCCTGTTAATTTGTTAAGGAGCTAAATACCCTTGATAGACACAACATATTTTTAAGTGAGCCATGGTTTTCCTTTTTGAAAAGCAAGCTTTTATACTAGCCCATCTTGCTGGATGGCATCACTCTTCGTTTTATAACCTTTTCTATCTCATTGTGAGATTCCAACACTCTGTTAATGCAAATCACCACATGATACTAACATAATGTTCTAGAAGTGACTGCTGGCTCTAAACGCAGACAACACTTCTTAGTGATTCCTAAACCTTCCATATGTTTTCATTCTTTTGTGCTTTTGTTGCTTCTGCTATCTGAAATATTTATTTTTCTCTATCTCCAGTTTATCATTTTAGACAAAGCTTAAAGTGCACAGTTTTAATTCTATTAAACAAGAATATCTTTTTCCTCTTCAAACTCATTTTTGTTGGAGTATCATTGCTCATGCCTTTAAAGAGTCATTGTATAGGCCTTTAAAGAGACACTGACGTCAGTCAGCCTTATGTTAAGATAGTTTGTTTAGCAGACTATTTCCCCTTCACTCTATCTAAAGCTTCTTCTTGGGAATGGTATGTAGGCCAATTTTAAAGCCACATAATACAATGATTTGCTAAAGGAAGATAGTGAAGGTTTGATGAATTCAAAAGAAAGACATGTACTATGTGATGTTTAAAATTTACCACCAACGATAAGATTTGAATTCACAAAGAGATAAACCTTAATGCAAGTCTGTGAAGGATTACCTAGATTAGGAAAGCCGCTGGCTGTACCACTCCCCAGGCTTTGGTCCACAACTCCACAAAAGAAAAAAGAAAAAGAACTGAAAGCTGGACACCATTACTCATTGCTCTCTGTTTCCAGGGTATGAATGCAACATGAGCAGCTGCATCGTGATCCTGAGGCTATGCTTTCCCTTCTTAGATTAACTGTTATTTTACTGAAATGGGGTCATATCATATATATCTTTTGCATCTGGTTGATTTTATGGATCATGATTTTTTGATTGATTCATTTTCATTCTATCAAATTACATGTTAGAACTTACTATTTTAATCAACTTTAAGCCTATAATTCAAAGTCATTGATTATATTCACAGTGTTTGGCAACCATCAATATTGTCCATTTTCAGACTTTATCATTCCCAAACAGAAACTTTTTACTCATTAAACAATAACTCCCTATTTAATTCCCTTAAGCCCCAGGTAACTTCTCCTGAACTTTTTATCTTCAATACTTTGCCTATCATACTAATGCCATATAAGCAGAATGACAAGTAATATTTTATCTTTCTGTGTTTATTTCATTTAATATTATGTTTTTAAGGTTTATCCCTGTTGTAGCATGTACAGAATCTAAATAGATTTTAATCCTGAATAGTATATGATGTGTGAGTGTGTGTGTGTGTGTGTGTGTGTGTGTGTTCTGGGGTTGGAAGCAGTTGTCAGATTTTGTCATGACAGGGTGGTCTTTTATGATTAGTTGCTTGAAACAAAAAGAGGTTCAGGGATTTCTCAACTGTCTGTTTTTTGACAGCACAGGGCTCACATAGAGTTCAAAACTGTCATATGATACACCATGCATTTTAGGGGGTGGATAAAGAGATTAAATATTCCAATGCATTATAAAAGAGACTCCATGACAAACTACATAGAAAATAATATGAAAATAAGTTTACTATTTTAGTGAAATATTTATATTTCTTTTTCCACCAACTTCTAAAACTACCTGTCAATCTGGGGTGAGTGGAAATTTAGTAATAAATGAAAAGTCGACAGTTATTCACCCCTACCACCTCCTTTTCCTTAGAGTCCACTAGTAATTTGCTCATATATATGTCATCATTGCACTTCCTTTAGGTAATCTTAATGATGTTCCAAACATGTGATACAACCTAAAGGAATATGATTTAACCCAAAGAAAAGTTAAGTGATTCCACATTGTAATGAATTGCCAATCTCACCTTTCAGCTCTGTTCACATGTCCCTGCTACATTCCTGCCATCAATTCTGTTCATTTGGTCCATTATATTACTCAAAATCTCTGTAGGGTAATTAAAATTTTTTAAACATTATATTTTAAACTTAAACATTTTCCTCTGTCTGGAAGAATTCCAAGACTGTGTGTGACAAGAGGACATAGACACACAAGAAATTAAACAGATGGAACAATTACTCTGGCTTTAAATCCTGAACATTTTAAAGAAAAAGAACACTTTTTTTTCAGTTGCAGATTTGAAATATCGCAAAAGCAGATCTTGAATGAACGGAAAACATTCCCTCATGTGATGGCATGTCTAAAAAGTTTCTGAGGTTTTTAGTAAAGACAACACTTTAGAAGGAAGAAGAAGGGTGTTTTCAAAAAATACTGTCCTATAAACAAAAAACATATGTAGTTTTCAAAACATATCAAACTCTAAGCTCATTCCATTTCTGTCTTGGAAAGTTATTATAACAATGCACATACTGTTATATCCTGACACCACTTCTCAGATGTGGCATCACTTTCTACCAGTTTGAGATGTCCTAAATGAAAGGAGAACAAACTCTAGACTCCAGGGCCCAGAAAGCCTAAGATACTTGGATTGAAGCCCTGTCCCTAGAGCAATATGCTGATAAATGCTTACATGCCATGTACTGCAGAGGCTGAGTCAGTAGTTCATAGTCAAGAGCTAGAGAACAGCCTGGGCTACATAGCACAATCCAATATTCTTTTAAAAATTCTTATTTCGATTCATGGTTGGTTACCAATGAGCTCTGAGCTAGGGTTACAAGCAGACAGCTTAGACATTAGCAGGCCAATTTTTCTAAGTTAGGATTTTTTTTTTTTTTTTTTTAGAGAACTATTAATTGACAGAAGCTTAAGTTGTTGAAGAGGTATATGTTAGCCCATAAACATTATTGTGTTCTGAATAGTTGGTTTTCTTATACCACAAAGGTATAAGTCAATATAAATAATGAAATGTTAGACTCTTTGCCAAAGAAAAAGATATTTATTGTTATTTTTGAAGAGAGACACGCCATTGCTTAGTGATGGAAGAAGAGAGCATTCATATGAAGTGTGAATCCTATTGAGTTTCAGAAAACAGTATGCCACAGTGAAAGGCACAGAACAGCCATAAGTAATGTTTTTTGCTGGCATCTTCTTCTATTCCACTGACACCCATTCCACTCCACACCCCCATAATTTTTTTTTCCCTCTGAGGCAGGTTAGACAAACTAGAACCCTTTTCCCTTAAAGAAAGTCATAAAGCCTCAAAGTTATTCTCATTTTCTCCTATGTTTTTTTTTTTCTTACAGATGGCCATATTTTGAAGGATTGTCTTTAGACCCCCTATCCCAGAGAATCCTGCACATGCCTTGGAGAAAGAAATGGTACATACATTAGCTGTTACAAAATCTAGACAGGCCTCGCCATCTCAGTCTGTTTCTAGAAAAGCCTAATTTTATGTGGGTATAACCACAGGTTTGTCCAATCTTTATCAAACTCAAGCATAAAAATGGAAAGCTCATATAGGGTCTCAAGATTTTCAATCTGAAGGATCACATTTGCATAAAATTGAGGCAAATACACTTGTTAAGCTTTTCTCTTCTTTGTCCTTTGTTATAGGAAAGTCAGCCATCACTGTTTAAGACGACCCTGAAAGGACTCAATCCTTTTTTTTTTTTCTTCTTCTAAATTTCTGATTAGAAAAGTATATCACTAGTCAAACCAGGAAGAATAAGTGGAAAATTCTTGTCATCAGCATCTCTCTCTGGTTTTGCTTCCCAACTCCTGAATCCAGAGAACCAGCTAGGAAGATAGACTGTTTGATAAAGTGTTTGACGTGCAAATATAAGAACCTAAGTTTGGGCCTTCAACACCCGTATAAAAGCTGGAAGTGATAGCATGCTTCTGTAATTCTAACCCCAGGGAGAAGGCAGCAGAGACAGGGGACCTCTGGACCCTTTGTAGCAGTTATCAGTGCACTCTGGGCTCAGAGGAGAACATGTCTCAAAAACATAATATGGAGAGACAAAGACATCTGGTATGTCTACACACAGAAGTGGAGGGGGGAATTCAGACAGCAGGCATGATGTGTAATATAGAAGATAGGCAGCGTTTACTACAGAGTAAAGTGTGTTATAGTTAATGAATGGGAGTGCATTGAGGCCAAGGAGACCATTATTTTGATTTGCATTTTAGGCAGGTTTTCTGCTAGTTCAGAAATTTCTGAAACAGATGGCTTTCCTGAAGGGTATTTTCTTGCCCATGCGATTGATTGTCAGGCCCTTTTGCATCGATTGTTCCATGAGGGTCAATGTATGACCTTGTTCTTTATCAAAGTCTCCTCCTATCTTACAAGGTTCAGGACTCTTGAAGTCAGGCTTAGTTTCATCTAATGATATTCTAGGAAGGTCAGGATGTCACATCTCCTCCCAGAATGGGAACTATGACTCAGGAGCCATTCTTCTAACCGGTAATTAAGAGTCTCGCAGTTCCAGTACTTGGTTTTCCCTGATGTTGATTATGAGGGAGGGGTCCAGACCTAATGTCCTCTAATTCTGCTAATAACTAACTAGTTACATAATAGCTTGACTGTAGTCCACTCCCATTTCTATTCCATCTTGATAGAAGAGATCTAAGAACACTAAGAGAAATCTAAGCAGGAGAGATACTAATGTTAGAAAGAGCAACAGAGCAGGCAAACAAAGATCTGTGCTGATTACTTATTAACAAGGAAGCCAGGCAATAGGATTTTGCCTGTCACAAGTGCCTGTGGAAACCATCTGATTAGTAAATATGTTCAAAGTGAATTCTGAGGACTTTTGAAATGGCAGGATAATCTTCAAACTCTCTGAGCCAACCTAACAGAATCACTGAACAGCATGATATCCAGGGCCAAAGAAAAATGGTTAAGAGGATCTAAGAAAACAAACAAGTTTCAGGATAGACCAGACAGTCATTGTTCTTTTCAGTTTACAAGCTTGGATTCCAGCCATCTTTGTAGGAAGGAAGAACTGGTCGCACGTTTCAAAGCTCCAGTCCACAGTTTGAAAGTTTTTACCTCTTAATTATAACACATAGACTTTAGTTAGAAATAATGCATGTGACTGTCAGTCAAGTGAATTTTAAGGTGTCTGTAGAACTATTTTATCATTTCCTTAGGCTTTAGTTAGAAATAATGCATGTGACTGTCACTCAGGAGAATTTTAAGGTGTCTGTACAATTATTTTATCATTTACTTAGAGTCCCAAGCTTAAGAAGTCCTTCAGGAAATTTTGCATTAGAGACATATCGGACAGGTGCCTCTTGCCTGTATCAGAATAAATCAGATGGTATTCAAACTGGACCAAAGCAACTAACCTCAAAATTATATCTTTCAGGATAGGCTAATTTCTTGCCAGATCAGTTGGACTCCAGTCTATCCAGGTTCTTTTCATTGTACTGTAAGCATCCAGTATAAAATTACTTTGTGCAATTTTTTTTTTTAGGTTTGCAAGAGTGAGAATCTTTTCTTTTCTTTTTTAAAATTAAATTATTATTTACATTCCAAATGCTGCCCTACCTTCCCAGTCCCCACTCCCAGAGTTCTTCACTTATCTCTACTCCCATTTACCTCTGAGAGGGTGCTCCCCCCACATCCCCCTTACCCAGCCACTTCTCCATCTCACCCTCTCCCTGCATCTCCCTTCCTTGGGGCATCAAGTCTCTACAGGATTAGGTGTATCTTCTCCCACTGAGGCCAGACAAAGCAGTCAGTCCTCTGCTACATATGTGTGGGGACTGGCAGGGGTGGAGGGAGGGAAGAGTGCAGAACCAGACTGTGTGTACTCTTTGGTTGGTAGCTTAATCTCTAGAAGCTCTCAGGGGCCAGGTTAGTTGATACTGTTGTTCTATAGGGTTGCCATCCCCTTCAGTTCCTTCAATCCTTCAATAGGGTTCCTGAGCCTCTTAATATCTTACTTCCTACTCAAAACCTGCTTTTGGAAAGCAGTGGTACTTTGATACTGTAATACACTTAGTGCAAAAGGAGAGTGCTCCCTTTCTAGACACATGCTTCCCACACAAAGGAATGTGTACATATACCATTGTACCCCTCTCCACTAATGTTCATCTCCCTAGTCATTCCATTCCATTGCTGGCAATCCTTTATCTATCTGTAGAGGTCCCTTTTTAGCCATCTAGTAGAGTGCTTGTCATCAATAACTTAGCTTTTCTCCATTTTGTTTCTGTTTTTTATTTTTAAAAATTAAATTATTTTTTATTAAAACATCATTTTCCACTCCTATCAGCTGCCCAAGGCCTCAGAAGAGGGGAAATATTTATGCAATTGCCATCCCTTGTGGAGTCAGTCTGCTTTGTGCATCTCATCTGTGAATAACAATGGAGAGTACACAGAGTCAAATCAAAGTTGAAAGATACAGGAAACAATGCATTAGACTTTAGAGGGCTTCAGAGTAGAAAGAAGATGAGGACTGATAAGCAAGAAATGACTTTTAATCAGAAGGTTAATCAGAAGAGCTCAGCCTTAACTAAGCTGAGCTCACAAGGGCCTTTCAGAGGAAGCAGTAATTGCAGAGCCAGCATGGATCTGACCTAGTCCCTCTGCAAACATCCTGTGGTTGTTGGCTTTGTGTTTTGGGGAGACCCCTAACAGTGGGAGTGAGGTGTCTCTGACTCTTTTGCCTGCTTTTGGAACCCTTTTTATTCTACTGGGTTGCCTCACCTTGCCTTGCTGTGAGGATCTGTCCCTGGTCTTACTGTATGTGCTGTGTTCCTTTGATGTCCCTGGATGTCTTCTCATTTCTAGGGAGAGAAGAGGATCAGGAATCAGGAATCTGGATAAGGGTTTGGGGTAGGAGGAGGTAGGAAAGGGATGTGGGAGTCCTGAGAGGAGTGTAAAGAGAGAAAGTTTGATCTGAATGTATTATATAAGAAAAAAATAGACAAACATTTTAAAATAGCATTTCCCTCTTTCCTTTCTGCCCCTCTAATCCAGGGGTTATCACCCTATGGGTAGTGACCTCTTTGGGGGGGGCAAATAGCATTTTCACAGGGGTCACATTTCAGATATCCTGCATTATGAGAGACTTACATTACAATTCATAACAGTAGCAAAATTACAGTTATGAAATAGCAATAAAAGTAAATTTTTTGGTTGGGGGGTCTGCAGCATTAGGAACATTGGGAAGCACTGTCCTATTCCTTTCCATTTACCCCTTACTTTCTATCAAATTTATAGAATCTTTTTCTATGCTGTTACATAGATGATAGATGATAGATAGATAGATAGATAGATAGATTCCTAAATATGCTCAGCATATTACTTGTATGTATATGATTTCAGGGCTCACCACTTGTACTTGATAAACAATAAAGGGACACATCCCTGGGGAAGAATATTTTCTCCCACTTCCAGCATTCCTTTGTTGCCTGTAGTTCTTTGTCTAGGGTTGAGGCCATGAGATTTTTCCCTCCTGTGTTAACATGTCTCATTGGTGTCTGAAAATTTCATGCAATGTATTTTAAACACAATCACCTTCCCTCCATTAACATTTCTCAGATCCAAACCCTGCCTTCCCTTCCCACCCAAATTTGTGTCCTTTTGATTTTCTTCCCATTGAAGCCAATTCATTTCTAAATGTTCTTTCATGGTCTTCTACTACAGTATAATCAGCTGATCAGGACTACACTCTTAGAGCAACCTGCCCCTTTCTCTGATAGCCTCTAACTACTGCCAGTAGCTCCTAAACTAAATGTGGAACTTCCAGTCTCTGATTTTTATTCTGGGATTGTGTCTAGTTTGGACTTGCACAAGTATTGTCTATACCATCACAACCTCCATGAGTACATATGTGCAACTGCCATGCTGTGTTCAGAAGACACAGTTTCCTTATAGTCATTCATCAATTCTAGTGCTTTCAGTCCCCTCTTCCACAGTGATTTCTGAGCCTTGGGAAGATTTCCACTTATGGCTGAAGGTTCTGCAGAATCTTATTCTTTGCACCTTGGCCAGTTTTGGTTCTCAGAAACTTCTCTGATGGCGGCTGAGGAATGGATTAATGCTTGAGTATAATGCTGAACAATCAGGAGTTGGTTTGATACTGTATCTATTCAGCAGTATAATTGTAGTAGGTTCTCCCCTGGGGCATATAATTTGTCGACTCATTGGTTCTTGATCCAGTATTGAAAACAGGTGTGGAGTTGATCTTGTGGTGTGGGCCTTACACCCAATCAGTAAGTTATTAGTTACTCAAACAACATTCACTGCAGGTGGGAGTGAAGTCTAGAGCAGCCATTATGGGAATCCCTGTGATGGTTTTTCAAAAAGCTGAGACAAGATCTACGACATGTATTAATTAGTTTTCTATCATTATGATAAAGCTCCATGACCAAGCCAGCCCCTAAGAACTTAATTTCTTCAGCAAGGCCACACCTCCTAAGCCTTCTCAAACAGTGTTTCCAATTCAAGAACAAGTTTTCAAGTACCAGAGACTATAGAGGACACTCCATTCAAATCACAACACACACAGTCCTTCTCTCATTTACATACAATGCCAAGAACTGTGTCGAGAAAATCTTTCCTTTATCTCCCTTTATTGTTCCACTGTTTGTGTAAAATCCAGAACCAGTTATAGCATAAGATCATTTATACAGAGAAAACATTCATCTGAAAGTAAAATGAAATATTGTGTTCAATTCTAAGCTACAGGAACTTGTTCACAGGGAAACTTGTTGAACCTAAACAATGGTATCTCAGGCTTCACTCATATTGTGTAATTAAATTTACTTCTCCACAAGTACCAAAGTTCAAAAGAAAAAAAATAATCTTTTGTGTAAGGGAACTGTCTTATTTTAATTCATTTATTTGAGAAGCTATAGAGCTTTCCATTGCAACAACATATGATTTCACATTTTAGTGCAATGATTTGCATTTATGGACTATCAAAGAACACTTCCATCCCATAGAACACTATTCTTATGAGGGAGGAAATGCATGTCAAAATATTCTATGTTAATTGAATGTGAAAAACATAATGGGCTCACACATTCAGTGGCACAACATGAAGTCTTATCTTTAAGTATAGAAAATGAAGCTATTGTAGTTACATGTGCAACTTTGAAATGATTGACAACATCTTCTCAATGACATTATCTCAACCCTGGGACACCTCCTAGGGATAGAAAATGTGAGGCATAGGCAGAAGCAGCAATGATCCCTTTACACACTGCTTTATTTGAGTTTCACTTGAACTGTATCCTTCCCTGCAATTCTGTAGTAGCTCTCATGTTTTTCCTTTCACAAAGCACCCTGTGATTCTTGCAATATCTAAATCTTCCTTATTGCATTGGGTTAGTTAACCTAATTTTCTGAGACTACAGCCTTATTATGAATAGTTTGGGGCTAAAACACCATTCATAAATGTTTTCCATTGGTGCAGGTAACTGAATGTTCTTCAACCTCTAAGGACACTAAGTACATGGTTTCCTAGGCCACATTCACATTAGGGCACAGGTGTCCACCCGGCCGGGGAGGGCTTTGCTGAGCATCTTCGGGAGACATCTTGGATCCCAGACTCCACCGAGACTACTCTGCACAGGTGAGAGTGTGAACTACAGAAACTAACAGCTTCCAAGACAGGCGGGAGCCACAGAGATACTGAGGCAACCACGTTTTTGGACTCCAGATATCCGGGCATCTTCCCTGCCAGAGGATAGGTGTATGCCCGTCCCGGGAGGGCTTTCCCTGAGCATCTTCAGGAGACATCTTGGATCCCGGACTCCACCAAGACTACTCTGCACAGGTAAGAGTGTGGACTACAGAAGCTAACAGCTTCTGGGGACAGGTCCTGCCTGTTTCAGGCCTTCATCTTCTGCCAGCAGGCAATTCAGAACACCAGATATCTATGCACCTTCCCTGAAAGAGGAAAGCCTGCCTAGAGAGAGTGCTCTGACCACTGAAACTCAGGAGAGAGCTATTCTCCCCAGTCTGCTGGTGGAGAATAACAGAATCATGAGAGGAACAAGCTCTAACCAGAGACAACTATAACAACTGACTCCAGGCTTTACCAGATGGCAAAAGGCACAAGTAAGAATCTTACTAACAAAAAACAAGACCACTCACCATTATCAGAACCCAGTACTCCCACCTCAGCCAGTACAGGGCACCCCAACACACCCAAAAACCTGGACCCGGATTTAAAAGCATATCTCATGATGATGGCAGAAGATATCAAGAAGGACTTTAATAACTCACTTAAAGAAATACAGGAGAACACTGCTAAAGAGTTGCAAGTCCTTATAGAAAAACAGAAAAACACATCCAAACAGATGATGGAAATGAATAAAACCATACTAGACCTAAAAAGCAAAGTAGACACAATAAAGAAAACCCAAAGTGAGGCAATGCTGGAGATAGAAAACCTAGGAAAGAAATCTATAACCATAGATGCAAGCATCAGCAACAGAATACAAGAGATGGAAGAGAGAATCTAAGTTGCAGAAGATTCTATAGAGAACATCGGAACAACAATCAAAGAAAATACAGAATGCAAAAAGATCCTAATTCAAAACATCCAGGAAATCCAGGACACAATGAGAAGACCAAAACTACGGATAATAGGAGTAGATGAGAGTGAAGATTTTAAACTCAAAGGGTCAGCAAATATCTTAAACAAAAGTATAGAAGAAAACTTCCCAAATCTAAAGAAAGAGATACCCATGAACATACAAGAAGCCTACAGATCTCCAAATGACTGGACCAGAAAAGATATTCCTCCTGACAAATAATAATCAGAACAACAAATGCACTAAATAAAGATAGAATATTAAAAGCAGTAAGGGAAAAAGGTCAACTAACATATAAAGGCAGGCCTATCAGAATTACACCAGAGTTTTCACCAGAGACTATGAAAGCCAGAAGATCCTGGAAAGATGTTATACAGACACTAAGAGAACACAAATGTCAGCCAGGGCTACTATACCCAGCCAAACTTTCAATTACTGTAGATGGAGAAAACAATGTATTCCACAACCGAACCAAATTCACACATTATCTTTCCATGAATCCAGCTCTTCAAAAGATAATAACAGAAAAAAAAATACAAGGACAGAAACCACGTCCTAGAAAAAAACAAGAAAGTAATCCTTCAACTAACCTAAAAGAAGACAGCCACAAGAACAGAATGCCAATGTTAACAACAAAAACAATAGAAAGCAACAATTACTTTTCCTTAATATCTTTTAATATCAATGGACTCAACTCCCCAATAAGAACACATAGACTAACAGACTGGCTACACAAACAGGACCCAACATTTTGCTCCTTACAGGAAACCCATCTCAGGTAAAAAGACAGACACTACCTCAGAGTAAAAGGCTGGAAAACAAATTCCCAAGCAAATGGTCTGAAGAAACAAGCTAGAGTAGCCATTGTAATATCAAATAAAATAGACTTCCAACCCAAAGACATCAAGAAAGACAAGGAGGGGCACTTCATACACATCAAAGGTAAAATCTTCCAAGAGGAACTCTCAATTCTGAATATCTATGCTCCAAATACAAGGGCAGCCACATTCATTAAAGAAACTTTAGTAAAGCTCAAAGCACACATTGCACCTCACACAATAATAGTGGGAGACTTGAACACACCACTTTCACCAATGGACAGATCATGGAAACAGAAACTAAACAGGGACACAGTGAAACCAACAAAAGTTATGAAAAAAAATGGATCTAACAGATATCTACAGAACATTTTATCCTAAAACAAAACGATATACCTTCTTCTCAGCACCTCATGGTACCTTCTCCAAAATTGACCATATAATTGGTCACAAAACAAGCCTCAACAGATACAAAAATATTGAAATTGTCCCATGCATCCTATCAGATCACCATGGATTAAGGCTGATCTTCAATAACAAAATAAATGATAGAGAGCCAACATTCACGTGGAAACTGAACAACACTGTTCTCAATGATACCTTGGTCAAGGAAGGAATAAAGAAAGAAATTAAAGACTTTTTAGAGTTTAATGAAAATGAAGCCACAAAATACCCAAACTTATGGGACACAATGAAAGCATTTCTAAGAGGAAAACACATAGGTCTGAGTGCCTCCAAAAAGAAACTAAGGATCACACACTAGCAGCTTGACAACACACCTAATAGCTCTAGAACAAAAGGAAGCAAATTCACTCAAGAGGAATAGACAGCAGGAAATAATCAAACTCAGGGCCGAAATCAACCAATTGGAAACAAGGAGAACTATTCAAAGAATCAACCAAAGGGGCAGTTGGTTCTTTGATAAAATCAACAAGATAGATAAACCCTTAGCCAGTCTCACCAGAGGGCACAAGGACAGCATACTAATTAACAAAATCAGAAATGAAAAGGGAGACATAACAACAGATCCTGAAGAAATACAAACCACCATCAGATCCTTCTACAAAAGGCTATATTCAACAAAACTGGAGAACCTGGATGAAATGGACAAGTTTCTAGGCAGATTCCAGGTACCAAAGTTAACTCAAGATCAGGTTAATGATCTAAACAGTCCTATATCCCCTAAAGAAATAGAAGTAGTCTTTAATAGTCTCCCAACCAAAAAAAGCACAGGACCACTTGGGTTTAGTGCAAAGATCTATCAGAACTTCAAAGAAGATCTAATCCTAGTTCTTCACAAACTATTCCACAAAATAGAAGCAGAAGGTACTCTACCCAACTCATTCTATGAAGCCATAATTACTCTGATACCTAAACCACAAAAAGACCCAACAAAGATAGAGAACTTCAGACCAATTTCCCTTATGAATATCAATGCACAAATCCTCAATAAAGTTCTCGCTAACCAAATCAAAGAATACATCAAAACAATCCTAGAACCTGAACAAGTAGGTTTCATCCCAAGAATGCAGGGATGGTTCAATATACGGTAATTCATGAATGTAATCCAGTATATAAACAAACTAAAAGACAAAAACCACATGGTCATCTCCTTAGATGCATAGAAAGCATTTGACAAATTCCAACACGCATTCATGATAAAAGTCTTGGAAAGATCAGGAATTCAAGGTCCATACCCAAACATGATAAAAGCAATCTACAGCAAACCAGTAGCCAACATCAAATTAAATGGTGAGAAACTGGAAGCAATCCCACTAAAATCAGGGACTAGACAAGGCAACCCACTTTCTCCCTACCTATTCAACATTGTACTTGAAGTCCTGGCCAGAGCAATTCGACAACAAAAGGAGGTCAGGGGAATATAAATTGTAAAGGAAGAAGTCAAAATATCACTTTTTGCAGATGATATGATAGTATATATAAGTGACCCTAAAAATTCCACCAGAGAACTCCTAAGCCTGATAAACAGATTCAGTGAAGTCGCTGGATACAAAATTAACTCAAACAAGTCAATGGCCTTTCTGTACACAAAGGATAAACAAGCTGAGAAAGAAATCAGGGAAACAACACCCTTCTCAATAGTCACAAATAATATAAAATACCTTGGCGTGACTGTAACTAAGGAAGTGAAAGATCTGTATGATAAAAACTTCAAGTCTCTGAAGAAAGAAATTAAAGAAGATCTAAAAGATGGAAAGATCTCCCATGCTCATGGATTGGTAGAATCAATATAGTAAAAATGGCTATCTTGCCAAAAGCAATCTACAGATTCAACGCAATCCTCATCAAAATTCTAACTCAATTCTTCAATGAATTAGAAAGGGCAATCTGCAAAATCATCTGGAATAACAACAAACCTAGGATAGCAAAAACTCTTCTCAAGGATAAAAGAACCTCTGGTGGAATCACCATGCCTGACCTAAAGCTTTGCTACAGAGCAATTATGATAAAAACAGCATGGTACTGGTATAGCGACAGACAAGTAGACCAATGGAATAGAATTGAAGACCCAGAAATGAACCCACACACCTATGGTCACTTGATCTTTAACAAGGGAGCAAAAACCATCCAGTGGAAAAAAGATAGCATTTTCACCAAATGGTGCTGGCACAACTGGTGGTTATCATGTAGAAGAATGGGAATTGATCCATTCCTATCTCCTTGTACTAAGGTCAAATCTAAGTGGATTAAGGAACTCCACATAAAACCACAGACACTGAAACTTATAGAGGAGAAAGTAGGGAAAAGCTTCGAAGATATGGGTACAGGGGGAAAATTTCTGAATAGAACAGCAATGGCTTGTGCTGTAGGATCAAGAATCGACAAATGGGACCTCATAAAATTGCAAAGCTTCTACAAGGCAAAAGACACCGTCAATAACACAAAAAGGTCACCAACAGATTGGGAAAGGATCTTTACCTATCCTAAATCAGATAGGGGACTAATATACTATATATATATATATATATATAAAACTTTATATATATATAAAATTTATATATATATAAAACTCAAGAAGGTGGACTCCAGAAAAATCAAATAACCCCATTAAAAAGTGGGCTCAGAGCTAAACAAAGAATTCTCACCTGAGGAATACCAAATGGCTGAGAAGCACCTGAAAAAATGTTCAACATCCTTAATCATCAGGGAAATGCAAATCAAAACAACCCTGAGATTCCACCTCATACCAGTCATAATGGCTAAGATCAAAAATTCAGGTGACAGCAGATGCTGGCAAGGATGTGGAGAAAGAGGAACACTCCTCCATTGTTGGTGGGATTGTAAACTTTTACAAACACTCTGTTAATCAGTCTGGTGTTTCATCAGAAAATTGGACATAGTACTACCGGAGGATCCCGCAATACCTCTCCTGGGCATATATACAGAAGATGGTCCAACCCGTAATTAGGATACATGCTCCACTATGTTCATAGCAGCCTTATTTATAATAGGCAAATGCTGGAAAGGACCCAGATGCCCCTCAAGAGAGGAATGGATACAGAAAATGTGGTACATTTACACAATGGAGTACTACTCAGCTATTAAAAAGAATGAATTTATGAAATTTCTAGGCAAATGAATGAACCTGGAGGGCATCATCCTGAGTGAGGTAACCCAATCACAAAAGAACTCACACAATATGTACTCACTGATAAGTGGATATTAGCCCAGAAACTTAGAATACCCAAGATATAAGATACCATTTGCTAAACACATGAAACTCAAGAAGAATGAAGATCAAAGTGTGGACACTTTGCACCTTCTTAGAATTGGGAACAAAACACCGATGGAAGAAGTTACAGAGACACAGTTTGGAGCTGAGAGAAAAGGATGGACCATCTAGAGACTGCCATATCCGGGGATCCATCCCATAAGCAGCTTCCAAACGCTGACACCATTGTATACATACACTGGCAAGTTTTTGCTGAAAGGACCCTGCTATAGCTCTCTCTTGCCAGACTATGCAGGGGCCTAGCAAACACAGAAGTGGATGCTCACAGTCAGCTATTGGATGGATCACAGGACCCCAGTGGAGGAGCTAGAGAAATTAATCAATGAGCTAAAGGGATCTGCAACCCTATAGGTGGAACAACAACATGAACTATACAGTACTGCCCAGAGCTTGTGTCTCTAGCTGCACATGTATCTGAAGATGGCCTAGTCGGTCATCAATGGAAAGAGAGCCCATTGGTCTTGCAAACTTTATTTGCCTCAGTACAGGGAAACCCCAGGTCCAAGAAGTGGGAGTGGGTGGGTGGGGGAGTGGGTGGGGGAGTGTGTGGGGGACTTTTTGATATAGCATTGGAAATGTAAATGAAATAAATGCCTAATAAAAAAGTCACATTATTTTTCTATTTTTTTCTAAATTACTGGAGGTCAAATTTATCTCAGTCATACTCTGGAAATGGTGTTCACAGTTATTAAATAAGAGATGCTGATAAAATGTCAAAGATCTGCTGCATTCTAAACAATTTAATCAAAGCTAAATGGTTGTGTCTTGACAGAAAATGCCAATATGCAGTGACAAAGATTTGGAACAGAAATTAGGAAGAGTTGATGAGAAAAATTTACTTTTACATCCTAAAACTTCAATATGGAACCAAATTGGTATAAAAATTGTCTAACCCCAATTTTGTTTCTCAAAACTTCAGTCTTTTGCTAATATTCAAAATTCTCTCAAATCCCTTCATTTATGGCCCCTGATGCATTTGTGCCAAATGCATTTAAATCACAAATGTACTGTTCAGAAATTCTCCCTAGAGCATAGGAACTTAAAAATCTAGCTTCAAAGATCAGGAGATACACACAGATCAAATAAGGCACAAGGCGAGCTATTATGTAATTAGGCACAGAACTTTTATACTAAATACACTCTTTGCATATTTTTTAAAGAGTAGAAGTTTGGATGGGGGATGTGAGTATAGCTTGAGGGGAATGACTCAGCTGAGACAGAACATTGAAAAATATGAGTGAAAAGTGGATTTAACATTTTTACTTTAAATATTTCCATCAGAAAATTTCTTAAGAAGCCTTCATTCACCTAGTAAAATAGAATAATAATTACATTTACTTTTAGGCTCCAGTGACTATGTTCCTCTTACTTCTAACAATTGTATGGTCATTAATAGAACACATGAGATATATCTTCATTTATCTATTCATTAATCTTTATTTTATTCATATTCATGTGTACATTTATGCAGGTGCACACAATGTCACATGTAGAGCTAACTGGATAACAGGACATTCAGTTCTTTTCCTCCACTATGTGGCTTTTAGGGATCCAGCTCAGCTCATCTGGTTTATTGGCAAGTGCCTTTAACAGCTCCAAAGAGATCATACTTTCAAAAAAACAATTCATATGACTCAATATAACACTGTGAAGTACACAAAGGTTATTATAACTGCCATTACAATTTCACAAATGGTGTGTTTTGGCATCAAATTGGTCATGTAATTGGTCATGTAATTGGACCAATGCTTTAGGGTTAGGAAATGGAAAACTAAGACTGGCTCCTGTATTTGTAAAACTAGTATTCCTTGCTAGACTGTCTAGCAGCTTTGTTTTAGAATTTTCACATCTTTGGTCTACTGATTGAAGTTCCATTATAGTCACTTCTTAAAAGTCCATTTTTAAGAAAGGAAGATTATTCATCTATTCATTCTACTATAAAATAGTATCCAAAATTTGGGAACAAGATAAGCATGTCTTTTTTTTTTTTTTCCATTGCAGTTCAATAGCAAAGACCACTCAAAGATCATGTACAAACATGAACCTTGTTCACCTTCCTCTTTGGTATTGATCAGAAACTCCAGACTTAGTAAAGCTACACATACAAGTATAGATATTTGTGTAATGGAAAAACATCATTTTTGCTCTTGGGATCGTTGATATTAAATATTACACTTTGTGGCCATGGCAATTCTTAGCAATTTCAATCATCCTTTGAAAATATCTATAAGTAGCTCTTTAAACAAATAGTTTTTCAGCATCTTAGGTGAAACTGTTTTGATATCTTACTGAAGACAGAGGAGCTTTTGTTGCTATAAATCTCTCCTACCCAAATATGCCCCGGCAATGAAAACACAAAACAATTCATATGAATACATATTGTGCACCTAGATTGGGCAGATCTACAGCTACATTACCATCTTCCACCTCTATAAGACTCCTTAGAACTTGGAGTTTATCCAGGCCATGTGCCTCTGTTCTGCTTTTCTTCTTCCTCCTCCTCTTCCTCTTCCTCTTCCTCCTCCTCCCCTCCTCTTCCTTCTTCTCTCTCTCTCCCTCTCTCTAACCCTCTAACCTCCTTCTTTTCTTGTCTTTTTGCTCCACCTTCCCTCTCTCTGCCCAATCATCAGCTCTCCTTTATTTTACAAATTAAGGTGGAAAGAAGGTTTACAAGAAATCACCTGGCCTTAATCCCAGCACTCAGGAGGCAGAGACAGGCAGATTTCTGAGTTCAAGGCCAGCCGGGTCTACAGAGTGAGTTCCAGGACAGCCAGGTCTAAACAGAGAGACCCTGTCTCAAAAAAAAAAAAGAAAGAAAGAAAGAAAGAAAGAAAGAAAGAAAGAAAGAAAGAAAGAAAGAAAGAAAGAAGAAGAAGAAGAAAAAACAAAAAAAACAAAAAGAAATCACCAAAGTGCTGACTCATTCTTTGTTCACAAGAGAACAGAATTGACATCAAATATAATTAGCCTCAGGACTATCTACAACAGGCTTTGTCTTATAGCTGGGTGTATGCTGAATAAGTCTTACTCCTATGCGATTTCGTGATACTTGCGTCTGTTACCTTTCTTTAGAGATTATTGTTTCTTGACCTATTTTTCTTCTGCATATTCACATATTTCACATTGAACAAAGCACTACATCTGTGTCCACAAATTCTGATTCATCTGCTTTCTTCAGCTTCAACAATGCCACCCTAATACAGATAAGTCATGCTCACCTTTTACCTATAGTATACTGATATCCTCTTCACTGCTTTCATTGTCAGGGTGTTGTTGTTTTTTTTGTTTTTTTTTTTTTTCATTTTTTGATAGTTATAAAACCTGTACCACCGTTTTTCCTTAAATAAAATTGAACCATTATTTAGGAGATAAAGTTCAAATTCACTACTCAATGTTCTACAACACCTGGCCTCTTCCTACTATCTAGCCTCATCTTTATGCTATACTTTTTTAATACCTTAGCAGGCACAATACACAAGGAACACTAAGGTATGTTACTAAGGTTATGATGGTTGGAGTTGAGACCTGCCAGCCCTAACAAGCTAGGCCTCACTACCTATACTCAAGAAGCCAATTAAAGGGACAGGTAAAGGGAAATCAGAGCAAAAGGATATATTCAATATGGTCACATTAGGTAAACAAACAAACAAACAAACAAATGAAAATGTCCAGTGATCTCTACCCCCAAGTCTGTCTTTGGGGTCTTGATATGTCATTTAGGTTTAAATATAGGACAAAAAGTATGCATAACTAAACATTCCAGGCCAAGGTATGGTCTCATTGTTTAGGTGCCAGTCTCTGATAAAGGTGGTCCGACAAGTTATCAGGGCTGTGTAAAATTTCATTTCCTTTGGTTGGCATCAGGTTTCAGCCTTTTCCTTTTTCCACCATGAGACTCCTAAGTTCCGATTTCTTAGAATCTGTTATTTCAATAGTCTAGTAGTAAAAAGGAGAGACACAAGGTTCTCTTTAAAATATCTTCATTCCTGATAGGCCAGTTACTGTTATTCCAAGTATCCAAAGATATTCTCTCAAACAGAAATGTCCTTGTACTTACTCTCCCCTTATTTATAACTCATTTATTTCTTAGTTTGGTGAATTCCTTCTTACCTTTAGCAAAAACTGTAAATAATTTTGTTATCTTCACAAAGTATGCATGCCGTGAAGACTGCTTGTGTCTTTTTATATAAGAGCACTGAAATATCTAGGCATCATACAAAAGCTAGAAAGCATATAAAACTCTGCTAGTGAGAAATCTTAACTTTATTTAAAATAATATTATTATATTAAATATGGGAAAAAAAGTAAAATGATTCTGCAAGCATTTCAAATCCCTCTAGGCAATTACTAATTCTAAAGCCAACTTATGCATTTATTACTGTAGTATATATAAATCTTAGCATACTGCTGCTTTATTATCCACTATGGAGAGTTAATTTTATCTTTAAATTCTAGAAATACCATGTATATGGAGATTTGAATCTTATCAAGATGTTATCAATAGTGGAAAAAATAGCAAAATCCCAGCAACTGTTCTTTAAGAATTCAGTAGTTCTGCCTGCACCAGTTTACCTTGGGCTGGAACTCTGCGGACAGCCCCACAGCCCCCAAGGGAGGCTTCATTCATTCTCAGGCCCTCTAGTACACCTGAGACCATTGGATCAGGGATGAGGAGGACACAACACCTATTCCAACACCACGGGGAGTAACTGGGCCCAGTGGAATCCAGGAACATAGGAACCTTTCCCAACCTGTGTCTTGGGTTCCTTCTGGTCTGCCCTCCCTGGTTTACCTTGAGTGCAAACTCAGCAGTCAGTCCCACAGCCCCCAAAGGAAGTTCCACTCCTAGGCACTCTAGCACACCCAGGATCACAGGATCACAAATCACAGGAGCTTGGACACACAACCATCTCAGGGTGTCAGCAGCAGCTTGACTCCCAGGAACTCTGACACACCCAGAATCTCAGGATTACAGGATCCCAGAATCACAGAGTCACAGAGACAGCTGGACTCTGGGGAGTTCTGACACACCAGGTTTACAGGAAGGACAGGCCCCAGTCAGATATAGTGAGGGCAGGTAGCACTAGAGATAATCAAATGGCAGGAGGCAAGCATAAGAACACAAGCAACGAAAACCAAAGTTACTCAGCATCACCAGAACCCAATTCTCCCACCATAGCAAGTCCTGGATACACCATAACACCAGAAAAACAAGACCAGAGTTTTGTGGAGAATTCTATCAGACCTTTAAAGAAGACCTAATACCAATACTCTTCAAACTATTCCACAAAATGGAAACATAAGGAACACTACCAAATTCATTCTATGAAGGTACAATTATGCTTATTCCTAAACCACACAAAGACCAAACAAAGAAAGAGAACTTCAAATCAATCTCCCTTAAGAACATTGATGCAAAAATAATCAATAAAATTCTTGTGAACCAAATCCAAGAGCACATCAAAATGATCATTCACCATGATCAAGTAGACTTCATCCCAGGGATGCAGGGATGGTTCAATATACAAAAATCCATAATGTAATCCACTACATAAACAAACTCAAAATAAAAAGCACATGATCATTTTAATTCAGCATCCCTTCTTGTTAACAGTCTTAGAGACATCAGGAATTGAAGGCCCATACCTAAACATAATAAAAGCAATATACAGCAAACCTCTGAGAGGCTCTGCCAGAGCCTTACAAATACAGAGGCAGATGCTTGCAGCCAACCATTTGACTGAGAATGGGGTTGACAATAGAGGAGTTATAGAAAGGACTGAAGGAGTTGAAGGGGTTTGCAACCCCATAGGAAGAACAACATCATCCTACCAGACACTCCAGAACTCCCTGGGACTAAGCCATCAACAAAGGAGTACACATGGCTCCAGCTTCATATGTAGCAGAGGAAGGACTTCTCATGCATCAGTGGTAGGAGAGGCCCTTGGTCCTATCAAGGCTTGATAGATACCCCAGTGTAGGGGAATTGAGGGCAGGGAGGTGGGAGAGGGTAGGTGGGTGGAGGAACACCCTCATAAAAGCAGGGGGAGGGAGGATGTCATAGGGTGTTTCCGGGAGGGAGGAAAATGGGGAAAGTGGCTAACATTTGAAATGTAAATAAATAAAATATCCAATTAAAAAAATTAAAAAAAGAAAGAAATTAACCTAGAGCTGCAGGCAGAGCTGAGTAAATCTGAGGCTCTCCCCCAGTCTTACTCACAATTTTCTATAATAATAACAGAACTTTTTATTATAAAACTGAGGATGGATAACTCACAGATATTTCCTAGAAAGTCAGTAGTGCATTTCTTATGTTCAGGGATGATGGTTGCAGCCCCCTAGGAATTCTCCAAAAATGTTAAGTAAGTATGTTTTTGTAGATGGGGTCCTGGATGTTTAACCCATATTGGAGATCTTGTGGGATTAGGGTATGGGACCCAGTACTAGAAAGGGATATTAGCAAAGAAGCATGCCCTTTGCAATATTTTAAAGATCACATTGGAGCACATTGCCATAGGACTGTACTCCCCCAAAAAAGAGAATTAAGTATCTACAAGAAGAATTAAAATGTAGAAAATTAGAACAGCCAGGAGAATTAAATAGGGCAGTGTACAGGTCAGGCCCAGGAGGACCTACAAAGACTGCGGGATTAGCAGTATGACCTCATGTTTTCCCTTTTATGTTACATGTCTGAAAGATACTAACTTTGTAACCTTGACCTCACAGGGGACTTGACCTCCCGGTAGACTGGTGCTCAGGAGATATTAAAAAAAATGGTTTTTTGCTTGGTACAAAACTTTTATGTTTGAGATTTTATAGGTCCTTTTTTCTGTTCTAAATCTGTACTACACAGGATCACAAGAAAATGTTGGCACAGGAAAATAGAGAAGCATTTACCCACTCCCCTACAAACTTTGTAATCCAACTTCCTTATATGATTTCAATAAAATACAGGGGCTGAGTCAAGTCTAGAGGGCACTCTGACTCCAGAGTTCAGGAGTGCTCACTCCAAGAACAGCTTGTCAGCTTATACCTCAAAAAAAAAAAAAAATCAGTAACTAACTAGATATTTTTTGCCACTTAAGTGAAAGTTCTACTGCCAAGAATGAGCTATATCTAATTGAGTTGTTGGGCAATGGGTCACCATGGAGACCCACAAACAACCCAGAGTATTGAAAAAGCTATTAGTTGCTCTCCACAAATTGATGGCAAGGCCCAGTTACTTAAGACAACACCTATACAACTCATTGAACATGGAAAAGTTCAGCTGGTATCTACTTACATAGAGTCTCAACACCTCCTGACTGCTGTTTATGGTACTGGAATGTACTCTGCAGGCTACTAAAGGAGAAAGGTAAACACCAACCCAGGTAAACTCTTTGATTTCCAATGGTGACCTACAATAGTGGATTGTGGGAGTAACCAAACACTTTCTGATTGGATTTATGGCCAGCTCCATAGGAACACATGGAGGAACACAGCAATGACATCTGGAAATACTCATATCTTGCTCAGCTGTCATCACGGAAGCTTCTTTCTGTGGCATATGGGAACCAATACAGAGAGTCACAGCTGGCCAATGTGAAGAGAGTGAGAGGCTTTGGAACACTCATTACTAAACAGTGTGTCATCCTAAGTTCCCTCAGGGCTCAGATTACTCTTTGAAGTTACAGGAAGCAGAAAGATTTTAGGAGCCAGTGGGGATGGAAGATAGCAAAGAAACAGTGTCTTCCTAACACAACAGGACTTATGCACATGTGCACTCACAAAGACTGTGGCAGCATGCACAGCACCAGCATGGGTTCAAAACAGATGGGGTCCTAGCTGTTAGTGTGTTAAATGGACACATGCCTCATCCCCAACTAAGCTATCCTGTAATTGATACCCACTCTCATGAACTACATGTAACAGCAAGCCCCATGCCAGTAGTAAATGGCCAACACAGAACTAACTCAGTGGTAATTTTAGAAATTATTTTTTGTCTCATATTGCTTTGTTTTGACTTTTTAATATTTTTAGTTCTTTTGTTTATATATTATGGCTTCTGAATTTTTGTTTTTAATTTGCTTTGCTTTTGTGTTTTGGATTCTTTTTAGTTTTTCTCTTTCTGTTTTCTAAAGAGAGAAAGAAGATAAGGAGTTGAACAGTTGGGGAGTGTGGGAAGAATCTGAAAGGAGATGGGACAGGCTAACCATGATGAGAACATGTTCTATAAATTTTCTTTTTTTTCCCCATTTTTTATTACGTATTTAGCTAATTTACATTTCCAATGCTATACCAAAAGTCCCCCATACCCACCCCCCATCCCCTACCCACCCACTCCCCCTTTTGGCCCTGGCATTCCCCTGTACTGGGGCATATAAAGTTTGCAAGTCCAATGGGCCTCTCTTTGCAGTGATGGCCGACTAGGCCATCTTTTGATACATATGCAGCTAGAGACAAGAGCTCCGGGGTACTGCTTAGTTCATGTTGTTGTTCCACCTATAGGGTTGCAGTTCCCTTTAGTTCCTTGGGTGCTTTCTCTAGTTCCTCCATTGGGGGCCCTGTGGTCCATTCAATAGCTGACTGTGAGCATCCACTTCTGTGTTTGCTAGGCCCTGGCATAGTCTCACAAGAGACAGCTATATCTGGGTCCTTTCAGCAAAATCTTGCTAGTGTATGCAATGGTGTCAGCGTTTGGAAGCTGATCATGGGATGGATCTCTGGATATGGCAATCACTAGATGGTCCATCCTTTCGTTACACTTCCAAATTTTGTCTCTGTAACTCCTTCCATGGGTGTTTTGTTTCCTATTCTAAGAAGGGGCAAAGTGTCCACACTTTGGTCTTCGTTCTCTTGAGTTTAATGTGTTTAGCAAATTGTATCTTATATCTTGGGTATCCTAAGTTTCTGGGCTAATATCCACTTATCAGTGAGTACATATTGTGCGAGTTCCTTTGTGATTGGGTTACCTCATTCAGGATGATGCCCTCCAGGTCCATCCATTTGCCTAGGCATTTCATAAATTCATTCTTTTTAATAGCTGAGTAGTACTCCATTGTGTAAATGTACCACATTTTCTGTATCCATTCCTCTGTTGAGGGGCATCTGGGTTCTTTCCAGCTTCTGGTTATTTTAAATAAGGCTGCTATGAACATAGTGGAGCATTATAAAAAATCCCAGAACTACATTTTGATTTATTTCTTCTAATTATAAGATCTTACCTCTTAAGATCTTTTTCAGATAATAAAATTAAACTAATGTATCTTCTAATAATACATATGGTTTTAAATGAAAAGAAATTGAGACAAAGCATATTTGAAAGAAAGAAACATGGTGGACAAGGCCCTCATGCTTTGCCTTTCCATCTGTTTCTACTGCTGCCACCTAGTGTTTTGTTTATTTTGGGAATTAACTTTCATCACACTGTATCTCTCTGAATGCCATTATAAGAAGGAACTTGGAGATTTTCATTTGTACTGTTCAATGCTCCTTCTCTTTGACCATTATATAGGAAATGCAATTCCTAGCTTTGAAGACCTTTGGAGTTTGTTAACTCTTTCTACCCATTTGCCATTCCCATAGATCTTTACTGACAGCAAGGATCCTGTGACTAAATTTCTCTATATTAAATGATCACAGAATATTAGCGCCAGAAATGTTAGTAAAGTACATAGAAAAAAACCACTGTAAGTAAATGGATAGAGATGGAACTAATCATTCTGACTGAGGTAGCCCAGGACTGGAAAGACAAATGTCTCATATTTTCTGGTTTGTAAAATGTTAGCTTTGAATTTTCAGATATATGTGTTTCATTTGGAATATCCATAGAGGTCAGAAGATTAGCAAGGAGATCAGTAAGGTTCAATGGAAGTGAGCTTCAAGTTAGGGGAAAAAGATGGCAATGGTATAAAGCTTTAAAGAGGAACAAATAAATAGGAAGGGTTGAATGGGAAGATAGGGTAGAGAATGGAATATTCAGAGGGATAACTAACACTAAAGGCCTTTCAAAAATCTCACGTGGAAACCAACTACTGTAGAAGCTTTCTACAATATACTCATATATAAAAAAAAAATCTCAATTCAATTAACCTCTAACCTTAATTGAATTGCCATATAATGGGGCAACAAAGTCTCTACTAGATATCACAGGCTATCAAAAAACACAAACAAAAAAGCCCAGAGTTTGAAATGGGTTATCTCTTTTAGAGTTGTCATCTAGGGAGATCTTACAGACCTCCCCAGATATTATAGGCTATTTGTCAGTGTTCTTGTTTGCCCTCCAGAACTTGATGGAAAGACCATTTTTGCCAAAGACATCACATCCTTAAGTCAAAGAACGTGAACTAATATAGCTGGGACTCACCTAAAAGTGTCTTCTGTCCTGGCCAGCTTTCATACTGCTGCAAGTTGTTAATGCAAGCTCCCAGCAAAGAAAAGTTACCATCGCTCTTACCAAAATGTGAACTCCACAAATTACAGTAATGACCATCCTGGCAAGATATGGCCACTCGTGAAAAAATGACACTAATGTTATGGGGAATAACCAATCACTTTCTAACTGCATGTAATGCCTGTTTCACAAAAAGGAACTCATAGCTGGCCCCAATAGGGGAGCCAAAACCCTGAAGCTAGGTAGTTCATAGGCCCTATTTAACATAGTATTAAAGCAACTCCTAAAAATTTAACATTACACCCACAGGTAAATGTAGATCTCAGCACTCATCAGAGAAAAGTTCTTATGCAATAGATGGTGATTAACAGAGAGACCAACAACGAGTCAATGTGCAGAAAATAAGAGACTGCAGAATGCTCAGCTCTAAATAGGACATCTATATCGTATACTCTCTTCTAAATCTTGTGGATCATTGTGAAAGAGGAGCAGAGAAAGATTCTAAGAGCCTGAGGTATTAGATGACTATAAAACATAAAAAGCAAAAAAAAAAACAAACAAACAAACAAACAAACAAAAATGTTTGTTTGTTTGTTTGTTTGTTTTTAGTTTTTTTGATACAATAAGGCAGCTGCACATAAGCACTAATAGCAATTGTGACATTATGAGAGAGAACTGTGAAAACTCAAGCCTGACATAATCTCAGCATGGGAAGAGAGATTGTGCCCTCCATTATTGGAAAGACTATGGGAGGGAGAGAGAGAAAGAGGGAGACAGACAGACAGACAGACAGACAGACAGACAGTCAGAGACAGAGACAGAGACACAGAGAAAGAGAGAAAGAAGGAGAGAGAGAGAGTTAGTTTTCTGGAGAGTAAGGTGATCACATTTCAGTGGAAGGCCACACATTAAAGGGTACATTGGCAGTACAAATTGAACTTGATTTTTTTATTTTAAATTGGACTTGATTTTTCATTTTAAAGAGAACACAAAATATTGGGTGCTGGAATCCCAGAGGAGCTTTAGCTGTTTGTTTGTTTGTTTGTTTGTTTGTTTGTTTTTGTTTTCAGAACCTTTGTGACTACTTCTGGAATGGTAGGACAAAAGCCTGCTCTACACATGTGCATTTTCCTCTACTTCCCTTTGTTCCTATTCGTTGTGCAAAGCTCTCTGTGAGCCTTGCAAACTTCTATAGCTATTCAAGCTCTTGGGGAACAGGGAAGAAAATTCTAAGAGTGCTGGCTGTGGGGCTGGTGGTGGGGTTCAGTGGTAGAAGGGTTGTATAAACACACAAGGTTCTAGGGTCCATCCCCAGAGCTACAACAGAAGCCATTGAGAAAAAAATAAAGAAGACACTATGCCTCAGCATCCTTGTTTTCAATATGCTAAACAAGCTGCCTTCAGTAACTGATAGCATAAAAGAAGGATCAGTCTACCCAGGTGGGTGGATAAGCCTGGCAGTTCTTCTGTGTCTTAACACCAGGTAATAATGCCTACCATTTCTGCCTGGCATCAGTTTTCTTTGTCCTGCCTTGGTGTCTGCTTTTGTTTCTGACCCATCATGCCCTGAGGACCCCTGCTTTTGTTTTCACTTTCCAGTTACTGTGACAAAAACTGGTTATAGACAAAGAGAATTCCATGGGCCTTAAGAAAGGAAGGATATAGATATAGATATAGATATGGATATGGATATGGATATGGATATGGATATGGATATGGATATAGATAGACACATCTGCCACACCTGGGCAATAAAAACACCCCATGCAGATAGACTGTCTATTCTCAATAGGGTAGACAATCTCTATTCTCTGTATATGTTCTTTCAAGAGAAAAACATGTACATGGAATACTCTGGGGGGATAATACCCAAACATATTCAGACTTCTAAAACATTTTTATCTGTACTGTCTCATGATTTATGTCTTCTGTGAACTGTTGATCTGGCTTCAAAGTTTTCCAGAATTCTATTAGTGCAGCATTTAGTTTTCTATTAATTTTCCCCTACGAACAAAAGATTGGAATGACTCTTACTACATTGCCTTTGAGTGAGCCTGAAGTTCATTATTATTGATCAGTATTCCACTTTATGAACCATTTTACATGATCTAAGTCATCTAGATCCACAAAATCTCCTAAATCATAAAGATGGTACCGAACCTTGAGGTTCAGCAATGCAACTAAAGCCCAACACCAGTCCTGAGGCTTGTACTGAAATAGAATAGTATGTAACCCAGGGTATTCATGACACACGCATCAGGAATTACATGTTCTTTAGTTCATCAGCCATATGGAGATATACCCATATTTGCATGACAGCCCCCAGTCATATTTCCATACTACGAAGACTATTACTACACTGAGATTCTCTTGAAAGACACTGTACTTTTAGATGACTTGGCATTGGATACATATTTTTTTACATGATTTGCTTGTTTATTTGTTTGTTTTCTAGGGTTTTTTTGCATTTTTATTAGATATTTTCTTTATTTTCATTTCAAATGCTATCCCGAAATCCTATACCCTCCCCCCATTTATCTTTCATCATAGGAAGCATTAACAAAACCCCTCCAGATTACATCAGCAATAACAATTGGTGAAGAGGAAAGACTATCCAAAAAGCTGAGATGCCTGCAATTTGTGCAAGGAGGAGTAGTTGTATAGATTGCATTATGAGTGATGAGACAGGAAACTAATGCTGACCTGTGAGATGTTAGAGTGTCTCTAAGGACAATTTTGATACTGCTATCTTTTCCCAGGTGGTAGGAAATGGTATGCCTCCCTGCTGTAGTGACAGCTGATGTTTCCTATGATGAATGATAAAAATATGCAGCCACTCCTCCCTTTGGTTCTCTTGGTTGCTGTTTATATGCTAAACTTTCTGTGTGACTTTTCTCAGAGAGATGTGAACAAATGTGGATTCATCCTAGATAGTGCACCAACAGACTAAAGACGGAATTTCATCCAAGCCTAGCTCAGTCCTCAGTGTTTTATTGAGGTTACTTACCGGAAGCTTGAGTGACTCAAACACAGATGCATCCTGAAAAGCCCATCCCAGCATAAATGATGGCTAATGAAAGCTGCAGCCCCAGAGCTCCTTGCACAACTTGAAGGTAGCTCAGCTCATTGGAGAGACTTGTATCCTGACCAGTTGGTATTGCTGTCATAACCTTCTGAACCTGTGTTGTTAATCAAGAGTCAGAAGCATCCTGAGCTTTATTTCATGTACTTCCTGATTCTAATAAACCTCCTTCCTCCCTCCAGGAAGGTTTCGATTAAGAGGAAAGAGCTACACAACAAAGAACACAACAGTTGCATAGAGAGATTTTTTTTTCCTTTGGATATATTTTCCTTTTTTGTTAAATTAATTTTCCATATTAAAATCTCTGGAACAATGCTTAATAGAGACAGGAAAGTTGAAATCCTAATCAGGTATTCCATACTTGTAAAAGTAAAACATCCAACTGTTCATAAATAGTATAATGTTATATACATAACTATATGGGTTTTTCAAGTGTCAGGTCTCAGCTTTTAACAGTTGTTCACTGCAGCTTTTATTGTACATGGCATTGCATTTAGTCAAATGCTTTTCTTGAATATAATGGCATGAGCATGGCATGAACACGTCGTTTTCATTTTATTAATATTATTGATTTTGAGACGTATGCCACAAGCTTTTGAAGAAAATAAAAGGAAACTTGTCAGGCAGATAGATCTCTGTAACCAGCAGGTCTGCTTCTTGTCTTTGACAAGCAGTTCTAATCTGGCCAGAAATGTCATTGGTCCTCTGTGCAGTTCTGTCCTGGCCATCAGCCAGAAGTGCATCTGCTAGATGTACTGTTCTTTTCTTCCTTAGTGTAGCAACCTAATGAGCACAGTTGCCTGAAAGCTACATGTGAACAAATACTTCATTGGTCCTCAGAGTTGTGCATCAGAACACTACTCCATTCACTGGCATGGAGAAGTTAGTGGATACTTTGTGGAGATCTGTGGTTGGACCAGCTAGACTAGCCAGCTCACCTCTCCTTATTTCAGCTAAGTCATTTGAAATACCAATTTACTTTCTTAGTAAAAAGCCTTCTGATCCCCAAGACAAAGCCCCTCAGAGACAATCCTCTCTTGGGAAACCTCTCACACAGTAGCTTGCTTGCTTTCTCTGTGCAATTAATCCTTCTTTTAAAAGGCTTTACTCTATGGTAAAACTCCTTTTAAAACTGCTGTCAAAAATTCATTTCTCAAGTTCACAAGACAAAGGATTCAGAGTTATTCACTCAGTGGCAGTTTTGATGACCATGGACATCTGGCACTTTAGCCAGGGTTTCAGACACCGGAGATGATTAAGTCTCTATTGTTCTCAAAGACAACCACTTAGCACCCATCACTCTGAGGACAAGTCTTACTTGTGTCTAGCTTTTTACACTATTAGATTTGGTTTGGGTTTGTCAGTACTTTCAGATTTTATGTATCTGTATTTAAGAAGAATATTATTTTGTAGTTTTCTTATGACATTTTATCAGACTTAGTTGTCACTGTAATACATACAGTTGTCACAGAATTTGTTGGGTTAAAAAAAAATTCTGCAACAATCTACCAAAGATTAGTATTTATTTTCCTTTAAATATTTGTTAAAACTTACCAGTGACAAGATATTAAACTGAGATTTTGTTTTTGAGAAACAATAAAGTGCAAATTTAATAATTTTACTTGTATAGTTTTGGCCGGCATCTCTATTTTTAGTTTTGGCCGTTTGTTACTTCCTATCAACATGTCTTTCATGAATGTTATCTAATCTAATTGCATGCTGATCGTTTTAGACATTTTTCCCTCCCCTAAATTTAATGTCTAGCTTCTATTCTCGCATATGTATTAGAAGCGATAGCTTTTAGGAAGCAAAACTTAGGTGCTATCAAAAGGGTAGGTGATTGGTATTGGTGTCCTTACAAGGGACATCAAGTCTTAGTTTGTGTTTCTTTCCAACTAGAGATACACATGCCCTCTCAAGACAAGATTTAGAAGAAAGCAATCTAGTCAGCGTTTTGATCTTTGACATCTAGTCTGTGGACAGTGAGAAATCTCATTTTAATTGTTCAAGCTCAGTCTGTTCATAGTATTTTTTAGCAAGCCTTTTGATATCTTGTGAAGTAGGTTATGGGATTTGTTTTATATTCTTGATTTAATGACTTCATTGTTTTTTCTCTTATGTTCCTCAATGATGTAGTGCACATTTACCTGATACTGCCAATATTTCTGGAGACTTTTTTTGCTTAAATGTATTCGTAGCAGCTTTCTAAATTTCATTTCACTTTAGCTGTCTTATTACTGTCCTTTTCCTTGGCTTGCTTTAAGCTCTATTTTTCTTCGATATTTACAGTCTTAGAGATCTCTAATAATAGTTTTCATCTTAAAGCCTATTTTGGCTTATTTTACTGTACCCCTTTCTCTCTCCTCTGTTTGCTCTTTGCAATTCTCTTGCCATCTCTTTGTATCTTTGAATTAAAAATTACCTCATATACACAGCATAGGACTGGATTTTTAAATCTTTCTAGGTTTTATGTATACCAGTGATTTGTTTGCATGTATCTCTTATATCCCATGCATGCCTGGTGCCCTTGAAAATCAGAAGTGGGGATCAGACCCCAGAACTAGGATTACAAATGTTTGTGATCACACCAGGTGGGGTTTAGGAATCAAATCTGGCTCCTCTGAAAGAGCAACAAGTGCTCTTAACAACCCTTGTTTGTTAAAGAATTTGTTAAAATTAGTTTATTGATTGTATTATTTGGTTCATTCACATTTGATGTTATTATTTATATGGGTTAATTTCCCTTTGCCATATTTGTTTTCATTTTTATAATTTGTATTTATTTTGTTGGAATGTGGCTGGCCTTTTAGATAATTAGCAACCCTGGGCAGTGACAACCCCTTCCCAACCTGGAACCTAGATATTTGATACTGTTAATTGCTTGGTTATGTATTTTGTAACTATCTAGATGACTTGACTTAAAACATTTCTCTCATAATTGTTAAGAGACTCAGTTTCCTCCTGAATGTAGTTCAGCCTATGGCATACCCAAAGTCACTCAAGCAAATGAGTCCTTTGGCAGAGGTCTCACCTACCTCTGGGTATACTTTAAAATCCATTCATTACAGGAATCAATCACACTCAAAATGAATCCAATAAAAACTGCCCTCTTCCCTGACCTTCCTTCCCTGTCCCTGACGACAAATATATTCACCATTCTCCACATCTCTTTGTTTTGAGACACCATATATAGGTCAGCCCTTGACCACAGTGCCTAACTACTGTCATAGGCCCAAGTTTTCATTGTCATTAAGATGGTTTTTAGACTTGATGGCAAAACTTAACTGCCTCTAGGATGAGATTAGTCTTTTACTGAAAGTTTCTCTCTGCTTTCTCCCCAACCCCAGGCAAAATCTGAGTCAAGGCTCTGGAATGTCAAACTTCTGGGTAAAAGACTCCCCCACCCCCACTTTGTGGGAGCTGAGCATTAAGTGTGGGTAGAGCAGTAGCTGAGGTCTCCATCATGGTGTGTAAATATTTCATGAGCTGGGGCAAAGGTTATCAGGGCTGGCATCTGAGGCAGCAGCAGGAAGACAGAATTCCAGTTTATGCATTGAGCAGTGCCCAAGGCCCAGGATTATTGATCTATCCTCCAACTAGGAAGAAAATGTGTGTGTTTTTGGAGGGAGCTTAAATAACAGGATTTCAGTTATCTGAATGAATTTTCATAGTTTTCTTACATAGTATTTGTCTATTTACTGTTCACCCTTTGGAATTTTTCCAACACCTTAGTGATTTCAAAAATACTTTGCACAAGTTTCACTGAGAAGGAAGTCATTGGAGTTCTCATTTCTATGCCATTAATTTCCAATTACCTTGTTTATTTTCCAATTACCTGCATTTAATAAGCTTTCCCTTACAAACAAATCTTATGTGAGATATGCCTTCACATAATACTTTAACCCGGACATGGGCTTAATAAACTTCTGAGAAAGAGGAGCCTTCAGTAGCAGTTCACTTTATAAAGAAGATACAAAATGAACAAGCAAGAAAGTTCAAATAGAAAAATAGAATAGAGCCCCATAGAAGTAAATTTTCAATTTCAAGTTTGCACAGATAATGGCAACCAGAACCAAGGCAAAAGAGACCTAGCAAACTTCTGACTAAACAAGCCCACAGTCTTTGTTAACATTCAAGTAGAAATCTTACTTTTTATTTCCAATGAGAATTTTAACATTTTTTCTTTCCTATGCAAGTTCTTCATCTGTAAATGGGGCTAATGATAATGTGTTCCTAATAAAGTTTGACACACGAGGAAGCTTATTATATAATAGAATGATTCTGACATCAAAATGCTACAGATTACCACTAATGCATGTAAATACCCCATTCTCATCCATTCCACTGTGAAAATAAAAAAATCCCACCTCAAAAGCTTCTCCCTTATCTCCAGTGATTTTGATCTGAGGCTGCTCTTTGGGAAGAAACAACATGCAAACACTGAAGATTTTTCACTCTTTAGTATCCCTCACAACCCTGCTGGCCTCTCTTTTCTGAGATGAATCTTAAGAGAGACCTTAAGGCATCTTCTTAATTTCTCTCTCCTCCCTTACCTTTCCCAAGGTCAAGGACACTAAGGATTAGAATTTCTCCAAGAAATCCCATGATGTGGATAAGGAAAGACCACCAAAGCGAGCCTAGGTAACAGGAGAGGAACTTGTTACCCAACCAAATCTACACATTCCAATATGCTAGCTTCATCTTGCCTATATCACTAAGGGCAAGGCAGAGGATTACTTTTTGCCAAGTTCTGGCTAAAACTGTAAAATAACCATCTGTTCCCACTAACTTTTGTCTCCTAATTGTTGAGAGAAATGTGAGCAACAATCTTTGAAGTTGGCAACATGGGCATTTCCATCTAAAGACACACCATGAAACATAGAGGGCAGGGCACAGAATGTTATCGAACTACAGCCCAAGAAGGAAAGATTTCTAAGTTGTATTCTACTAATGCAAGGCTTAGAAGGAAAACTGTGGCACCATGAAATAAGATATAACCAAATACAATTCAAACAGTCCTGGAGGTTTTTTAAAAACTCACTGCAAATCTGGGCTAGTGGTATATATGTTTAATCCCAGCACAATGGAAGCAGAGGCGGGAAGATCTCTGTCACTTCCAGGCCAGCCTAATCTACACAGAGCTGTAAGATAGCTGGGGATATGTAGAGAAACTCTGTCTCTAAACAACAATAAATAAATAAATAAATAAATAAATAAATAAATAAATAAATATTCATTGCAAAACCTCATTACTTGAGGTTGATAAAGTTAGCAAGCATGAGTCCTTAGCATACATATTGGAAATTTTCAGTCATTCATATATATCCAAAACTGTTAATGTGACCCAGGGGTTCAGTTTACTTTACCTATAGGATGAGGAAAGTTAGACAAATAAGATTAACAAATGTGTGCAAATCAGGATATCTGATATGTGACTACAACTTTATCAATTTTTTACCTCCAGTGACATAGAAAAAAGTGTCACTACAGTGATTCCAAATCTTCATATATAAAACACAAAATAGTCATAGTAGGGCAAGCCTTTAATCCCAGAACTTGGGAGACAAAGGCAGGCGGATCTCTGTGAACTCGAGGCCAGCCTGATCTACACAGCAAGTTCCAGGACAGCCAGGGCACAAAGAAACCTTGTCTCAACATGCCCCCCCCCCCAATATTACAGTTTGGATTCTGGGACAAAATTTTAAATGTGAGGTTATGAAGAGAGAGGAGGGGATTAAATATAAATTATAATAAAAAAATTAGGGTAGCTCAATGGAAAAAATCTTAAGTCCAGAGAGTAGAATAGTAAGTAATAAAACCTTTCTTGGGGGGGGGGTGTATTTTCTAAGAACTTTTATCTAAAAATCACATGACCTATTAGATGAAAAAAAGTTTCAAGTTTGCACTGGGAAAAGTCCACGCAGTACAGGAAGTAACAAGAACTGGTATTTAGTCTAACATATTATAAAGCCCACTTCCACATACAACTTTCAATTATTTAACTAGTTTCTCTACAAGTTCTTACACTTTCTTAAGCATTTAGTTTTGCACATATTTGTTAATACAGACTAAAACTTCATTGATCTTTATACAGTAAACTTAGTATCCTTCAAATAATTGGATTAGTTAAAATGTAAATGTTTTTCATGATCATTACTTCCTTAGAGGTAAATTTCTCGGGGTTGAGAATTTTTAAAAAATATTCTGGCCTCTCATATATGAGACAGAATTGCATGAACAACAAAAAATAAGTTACTAGCCCCACTGCTAAATTTCAAGCCAGGGAGGACATCTAGAGAAAACTTGAACCCCACTCATGTGCATGAAGCTTGTCTTGGCTGCAGAGAATGTGCTGCTGAAAGCACTTAGGCTACCAGTGGTTCTCATGACCTTTTTGGTAGTCACATATCAGATATTTGTTAATGTTATTTGTCTAAGATTATTTTTTGGGGGGAGGCAAGGCATATCACAAATTTATGATTCATAGCAGTAGCAAAATTAGTTATGAAGTAGTAAATAAAATAATGTTGTGGTTGGGAGTCATCACAATGTGAGGAACTGTATTAAAAGAGTTACAGCATTGGGAAGGTTGAGAACCACTGCTCTAAAGAAAAAAAATTAAGATGATTTACAAAGATTAATTCAGCTGTTATTTGAGTTGACATCATAGCTTGACAACTCGTTTGCAAAATTTTTTAAAAGCTCTACTGATTTCCTCTCTGATTTCTTGTTCTTCCAACGCTGAGACAACAGCATCAGAAATATCAGTAACAATCTCATAACTCACTTTGCACATGGCATCAGATCCTGTAACTACAATGTCTCCTAAGTAGAAAGAACCCCGAAGACACAGCTCAGTGAACATCATTAAAAATATGATCCATATGCTCACTTTGGCAGCACATATACTAAAACCAGGACCAAAAGCAAACAGAAAAATTCTCTTTAAGTGATATGTATATGCATGAATTAGGAGCCTGTTTCATAGCGGTTAGAAAGGAAGCCAACAGATCCAAAGAACACTAGTAGGTATCCTGGATGAATCAAGTTGTTTGTTTGTTTGTTTGAGACAGGTTTTTTCCGTGTACCTCTGGCTGTCCTGGAACTCACTCTATAGATCAGACTGGCCTCGAACACATCCCCCTGCCTCTGCTGCCTCGCCAATGCTGGGATTAAAGGCGTGTGTAACCAAGGTTGCCCTGATGAATCAAGGCATTTTGACTCACTTACTAGCTACAAGCCCCTAAGCAAAATACTTGCTTTCACTGAAACTCATTTTTCTCATTTGAAAAAAATGAGAGTCGACAGATAGTCTTTCTGGTGATTAAGACTATATTTGAGGAATAAATTTCGTAAACTCTAAAGCTCTTTTAAAAATTACAGTGCTTAAAACACAGAAGGTACAGATGAACAATCCCAGGGAGGTACAGTCCAATACAGGCTACAAACACCAGCTGGTAGATATTATATAGGAAGAACATCATCATACAACTGCAGAGCAAGAATGTGATTCAGTCCCTGACAATTTTGAGTTGAACAATTAGAAATAATGTGATAAAAGATTTAGTAACTAAAACTGTCAAGGAGGAGATATGTTATGAGGTCAGACTAGAACAAATAACAGTTATGTTTTTGCATACAAGGGTGGCTCTCGTTCATAAATTAAAACTTAACATATGGAAACAATCCAGAACTATCAGCACTTAGTTATTGACATTTTAAATGAACAGTACCCAAGGATAACAAAATCTCCTGTTAAAATGGGTAGTACACAATTTGGGAGGCATATTTCATTGAAACTGACATTTTGTAAAACAAAACAAAAAAAAAAAACTAGAAACAACTTATGACAAGTTTTCTCTCCACGAAGTACTTGACAGAGTACACAAAATTCCTAGTACAAATTACGTACTACCGTACAAATTCTAGTTGGAATTTAAACAGGACAAAAATGATCCACAAAACACCACTAAGAATGAATAAAATACTTATCAATATTAGTAGCTTGTATTAAATGATTTGAAATGCTTTTATTACTTAAAATGTTTGTGAGAAATTTTATAAAATTGGAAATTCTAAGGGCACTGAGCAGGCATTAAGTAGAATTTTACAAATTAGTGAAAGCATAATAGCATGACAGAGTTTTGAAAGTCCTTAATATATGCCGAAAGATTAGTATGCTAACACTTTTGCTAAAATTAGCTACGAGATGTTTATATTCTGCAGGTGAGAAGGAACTTTATTAAGTCAGGTACTACAGATGGAAAAGGAGAGGTAACTAAAAAGTTACAAAACGAGAAAAGTCACTCCAAATTTTTGGGGAAAAATAATACCATAAAATATTTATTTTATTTAATGTTATATTTGGTCTACCAGCAATATGCATCATAAAAATGCTTTAAGTACTTATATAAAAATCTTAAGACAGGAAATGAGTTTAAATATAGCACCAAAAATCCCATTTAAAAATTAACTCACAAGCTCAACGTATTAGTTTCAATTTATTTTGTGCATTTTTGGAAAGTAGCTTTAAGGAGTAAGTGATAAATAATATAGAAAGCAAAGGGCACTCTTCCCCCTTGATCTTCTCAATGAGGCAAACAATCTTCTGAATACTTCAATAAAGTTTTGTCATAAGAATTCTTTAATTTTTCCATTTAAGAAATCTAGCGGGTAAATAAAATACGAAAGCCTTCTAACAAAGAATTTTTAATGTAACATATTCACATAATAAAAGAGGTTATTTTAAAGCAGTCAAACAGCTAAACAAAAATAACACAAATATACCCTGACCTCAATCTGGGTATTGTGAAAATTGGGCTGTCAGTCAGCTGATCTAATGCCAGAAGAGAGGTGAACTATTCAAAAACTCTTCTCAATTCTAAAAACACAAAACAGACAAGCTACATATAAAAGATGCGGACCAGTCTTTTGGAAGCTTATTTATCTTGAACTCAGTAGAATCCTTGACATTGGGAGAAAACTTGAGGGTATAGATTTAAGGCCAAGGATGAGTGTTCCTAGTAAAACATTCAGACCCCAGCTCAATTCATTTCTCTCCCTCCTAGATTTACATCAAGTTAAAGCACCATTTATAATAAATTCATAGTCAACAGGCAATTTAACCTCAAATAAAAAACACTGGGTATCCATAGCTCAGCTGTTAAAATTTAACAGCAAGTATATTCGAAATCTAACCAACTCAAGAAGCTCTGCCGAATAAAGAACTTACGAGTGCTTGGGGCTGCTATTTAAGGCACCAAGCAGCCCAAATTTTAAAGTGTTACCATCATATTGATTACCTAAAGGTGATCCAAAGAATATCAGCAAGAAAAGGAAACATCTTTTCTTTCATAGGAAGCAACTCAGTTTCTAAGAATTAAAAAAAAAATGATAATAAAATATCTTATGACAAGAAGACCCACAGATTACATGATACAATCTCTAAAGCTGGATAGTTCGAAAGGTTAACTTCGTAGTTCTTATAATTCTTTCGTCTTGTTAATTTATCTCTAGTATGAATTAAGGCATAAAGCAGCGAGAGTGCAACTGATTCCAAACAACTTGGAATTTTATTGTAAACATCCCATAAAGAATGGCAACAAATTTAGTCCAGTATTTTTTGTCTTTGAAAGTAATTGCTTATAATGACCCACAACTGCCAAACAAAACATCTTTTATAAACCAAGCCAGTTTTGTTTACCTTTCTTCTCCACTGAATTTTTTAGTTTAATGGACATTCTGCCCATACACAACAGCACATCAACTATTAACTGAATGTTTTCCACTTAAAAATTTATGGACACTAAGAACAAACATAAAGTACAGTTTTGTTAATACTGTATAAAGGATTACAAAAAACATGGATGATAAGTTACAGAACAAAGAAATAAATTACTGATTGCCATCACCATGGTATTGTTTAAAAAGTTAACATTTGTAGTACTGCCTAATGTATATTTGGTGACATATGCAAAAACACATTTTCCAACTGGGTTTCTGGATATTTCAATATGGGATTTTAAAAGTATCAATGGCGATCTGAAGGTGTATCAATAATTTTATATTTTTAGAAAATAATTACCATGCTTTTATATGTCTAAGTCCCATATTCTAGATTTAATTAAGATAGATATAAGAATAAGAAATGGGCATACATATAAATAAACACACCTTAACTCTAAACTGGAGGGCCTATTTTTTTTTCTCTCTGGAATGAATGTGAAATTTCCAGTCTGATTGAAGTATGCTGGTTAAGTACAGTCTTCCTAATGAAAAGACGTAGATATAAGAGCAAGCCCAAGAAGAAAGACTACAAAAGAAATATTTAAGGATTATAAGACCATAGCAAGGAATAAATATCAAGAAACCTGAGTGCTCTCCATGTTCCATAAAATACAGCACCATAAAAACCTTTCACTTTAATTGGATCTTAACTCAAACTTTGTAAATGTGGTAAATTAACATTTGGGTGTTAAGAGATGTAAAGAAAAAAAAAAACAGCATGCAATATTTCACCATGAATTTTAAAAACAAGCCTTAAAAAATGATCTTAGAATATTTTCAGTAACATTCATAAAGCCTCGGCTGCCACCAAGATGTTGGTGAATGTGGTTAGCATTTAAAATAAAAGACTTTAAATATCAAAAGCCCTATTCCTTCCCCCAGAACTATTAATTTTGGACTTTCAAATGTTATTGTACATGCTTAAAAGGCTGAACACCAAAATGTAGTGAAAATAGCATGTTTTAAGATTCCTTTTTGAGGGCATGAAAATGCAGCTTTAAAGAAGTACCAGTTGGCAACTGTGCATAAAATGATTCCATATATAGTAAGGTGTGTATCATTACCACAAACTTGCACATTTTAAAAAATGCTCCAAAAGTTTTATTCAAAAGTTAGAAGTGGCATTCACATCTTTCTCTTTTAATCACTGTATTGTCTGATGACAATCTACATGATTAAAACAAAACCAAATGATAAATCACTCGAATTTACAACATCTGAAAGCTAATTTAGGTATAGGAGAACTAAAGTGTGTAGAGGGAAACTTCAGCATTTTACTCAGTTCCTTTGCCTCTGGAGCAAAGGAAGCACCTTAGGAACAATTTCTAGAATAAGCCTGATTTCTGGGGAGGGAAAGAGAAAATACAAACAAATGAAAGACCAAAATTAAATGAAAAGAAAAGAGGGACACACGTGACAAAACCAAAATTGTCATCTAGAAGACATAATGACATGGATGATTAAGCGCTAAGAAATGCACAGGCTGAGCTCTAAAGAGGCAAATAATTGGTAGACAGTGTCCTCCATCGAAAATAGTCTCTCTTTTTAATGTCTGGGATAAGGTATGTCAAACTAGAAAAAAGCTACATACATACAAGCACACAAAGACTTTTACAAAAACAAATTTAGTCATTAGGCTAGTGGGTTTGTGCATGTTTTGGAGAGCCTCCTATTGCTAGCTGAGATATGTACAGCAAGCCAGAGAAGAAACACATGATTCAATTTTATAAACATCTACACATGCTAAGGTCATGAAGCTTGGAATCTGAACACTAGCATTCATGAAATATTATAGCTTACTGACTATTCAGATATAGCACAGGATTAAAGCTCTACATGTGTGTGTTTTCATGGGCCTAACAGTGGTCTTCATGTGCAGAATTCTTAACTCATTTCCTACTTTCTTTGCTATGGCTGAACCCAGATCTTATTTAGGTTTAAAAGCTCTCTAGAAAACTGAAATGATAAAAGTATTCAATATGATACAAATTATGACACATTTGTAGGAAGTGGTATTAAAAAAACTAAAATATAAATTGGGGAAAGGGAAGTCCAGATTAAAAAAGTAAAAATATTATTTTCCAGACCTTTTTCACACTTATGAAAATAGTTTGCATGCAAACAGAAAAGTATCTGTTTGATTTATAATAAATGATAACTATGCTCACCTACCATACCCTGGTGACTAACTCTTTAAATTCTAATGACTGAAATCAACATCACAGCAAAATGCTGTTCACTAGTATTTCACAGTATTTCACTACATATAAAATATGCTTAAAAATGTCTTTAGCCTTATTATTCTAATTATGTAAGCCTAGAAAATCTTGACATTTGGGGAATAAATGTGGCATTTTTATTTTTCAAAATAAATTATAAATAAAGCTCCAGACTGCTAATATCACACAAATGACAATTCTTCTACATCTCAAGAATCAGCTCTTCATAGAAGAATGTCAACCAAAATTTCATACTAAAATGGTACACATGATATACATTTGGGTATAACCAGGAATTTAAGCAACTATAGTATGTTGATTGTTATAGGACAAAATGTTACTGACTCCAGGAAAACACAGGCACAATTTAGTCTAAATGCCCAAGAGATGAATAACTGAAATAGTATATTTTAATAAAAAAATCAAATGTAGACTCTCAAATGGGAACAGTTTGACTCTATACTATGGCTAAAATGGCAGTTGAGTTTATAACCAGAAATAGTTTTGGTATAGTGAAGAAAAACAACAAAAATATCAGCTTGGTCTGCTCTCTAGCAACAGACATTAGTGCCATTAACAGTTCATTATATTTTCTTAAAGCCTGAACATCATTTCTACTGCAAGTGAAAATTGCTTAAGGGTATTAATTCAAGAATAAACCCCCAACCCCACCAATAAGCAAAGTTATGTGTGTACTCCTTCCTCTGCACTTAACAGATTTTCAGATGCATGAAATGATTAAAAGCATGAGACAAACACATCAGCTTAAGAAATGTCCTGGATTACCAGGCATACATTAAGAAAATGTTTTATCACACAAGTCTGTCTGATCTACGTGTAACAAAACTGCTGTTACAAAAGCAGAGATCAACTATTATCCCCCTCCAACTTCAAGAATTTATGTAACAACGTAGCACATCTGCTATCTCAAATTTGAGGAATAAAATTGATCTTGGAACTGAAGCTCGCTTGTGGAATCACGTGCACTCTATTGCTGTAAACAAGACCATACATGATTTTAAACGTTTTTTTTTGTTTTGTTTTTCAACTATAAAATAACGATTCAAAATATCTGTTTGCAGTGCAATGAGGCTCTTTTCTGGAAGTCTAGAACAGAAGAACCCTTTGGAATGAGAACAGAAGAACCTATTAAAGTTGCTTCCAAGTATTAGCTAGCCAAAATATTCCAGCTCAAGTTAGGTACTTTGATACTATTTAAGATTCAAATGAAAACCAGTAACTCACAGCTGTTAGATAAGTGGTAGCAGAGAAATCTATGCAGTAGAGCAAGTCTACTTACACAAATATGTTCTATAAAAGCCTAGAGCATATAACACTTAGGAAAGCTGGTTAATTACAACTATTAATTTGAGAGCCAATATGATTATTGAGAAGTCTCAGCTTATAACTTAGGAGTATTCATCCCTACAAAGCTTGTTCTATTTCTCCTTAGTAATGAGTAACAGCATCTATTTTCCTTAGCATTTCCAGTAGTTGTAGTTAATAGAGGTAGCTGAGCTACTGTTTCAAAGAAGTTATTCTTTGTGGATGAGGATTTTTTTTTCAAATGTTTAAGTTACGTTTAAGCTACACAAGTTCTATTAATGCAATAAAATATAACAGGAAAAGAAAAATGGATGCAAGAAACTTTTGCATTTGGCACCTTGTCTAGATCGATACCTCAAGTATACTCTTTTAATAAAGTTAATGCACACATCAGGACACACCACAATGATTTGCTACATATTTACAAGGCACCAACCCTTTCTCACCTTAAACGTGAATTAAGCAAATCAATGAAAAGCATATCAAGATACCCCCCACCCCACCCCAAAACTGCAGTATAAATATATACTTCAGTTCAGTACAGTTCATGAAAGTTTGGCCTGGGAAGAGTAAAATAATCCAGATCGTTCTTACAATATAGAAACTGTAAACATTTAATAGCTGCCTTTAGGATTGGTGTATTGTGCAAAAGTTATTATTACTGGGCATAGGAATCAAAATGGCAAAAACAAACTATATAAAACTCTGTAAGAAGGTGCTATACTTCTGTGATACAAAAGCAAAGAGGGATATCTTATTGAGATAAAAATGTCATGCTACTCTTAAGAAGCAGAATGCTCCTTTAATGTAGTAAATCTGTAGTGTGTCTGTGGTGTGTATGTGTGTGTGTGTATGTTGTGTGTATGTGTGTGCGCGAGTGAGCGCATGTCCGTGCATGTGTATGTGCACACACATATATGTGTGGGCAGAATTTGTTTTAATTTAAGGCCTAATGAGTAAGGCTTGTTTGAACAAATGAAGTGTGGAGATTAAAAGTCTTGAAACAAATGTATACTGGCATAATGGAAAAGCACCAATGTGAAAGGAAGCAGAAGTCCCCACACAACTTGCTTTGTAGATTTTCTGATAAATTCCCTGCAGTAGAAGGCCAGTGATTTTATTTTTAAAAATTATTTTAAAATCTTTAACTGTTAATAATTCCATCCCATGAGATGGCTAACCCTGGCTTTTTCGGTCATTTTACGTACTCTGCCTGATCTGGATGTACCAAGATTCAGAGGATCCTCAGTGGACACAAAGTTGTCATTATCTGAATCATCATTATATAAAACAGTTCTCCTGCCTTGGTTTCTTGTTTTAATCCGTGGAAGTCGACTGAAACGTCCTGAAAACATCGTATCAAATTCATCATCTGCAACTCGGGCTCGTTTGGCTCGGCTTGATCCTCTAGAGGCACCTCTTCCTCCTCTCCCTCGTCCTCTCCCTCTCCCCCCACCTCCACCTCGCCCTCGACCCCCTCGACCCCTGCCACCTCTTCCTCTGCCTCCTCTGCTCCATCTTCCCCATCTTCCCCATCTGCCTCTTCCTCCTGTGCCTCTCGTCTTCCAGTTTCTTTTTCCATTGGTGTGTTGTTTTCTGAGTTTCCTTTTAGGTCTGGTTTGTATGAATTTGCTATAGTCATGGTCTCCATCAACATAATCTTGATCGGTTCTGGAAGTGGATTCAGAGTCAGAGTCAGAGCCAGAGGTACTTTCTGAACTTAAACTGGAGCCTAACTCTCCACTCTCAGAGGAGGATAAATGTACTTGCTCCTTTGTTTCTTTCATTTCTTTCTCTTCTCCTCCCATGCTTTCATCTTCTTCTGAAGCACTGAGCAGTTTTCTTTTGGCTCCTGTCCGGGGCTCTCTGCCATCAACATTTGTAAGAGGTCCATCAAGGGAGTGATCTAAAGCAAAATGAATCATTTTTAAAAATTAGGTCTTGACATTGTAAGATAGTCATTAAGGTTTAAAATTCATATATTAAAACTATCTAGTGCCCCAAAACTGATTGGACAGATTCATTGAAGGTATTAGAAAAGATACTTATATCTATTTAAAATGAAAGATATTAATATTTGACTCTTGTTCCACTGCTTCTTTTGGAATTAAAAAGATACTGAAGGACTGTGGGGTTATCTAGTCAGAAATTTTAGCATTAAATTTAAGAGTTAAAAGAAAACATAAATTACAAGCTTCGTTAATTCACTTAACAAATACTTTGCAATAACTAATGTGGAGCAGGCATTGGAAGGAGGTTGGAACATGATGATGAATGAGAAATTACTTGCTATCACAGTTCATACTACTGAGGACAATGTGACTAAACAAATGCAATGTTAAGTAGAGATGAGAATTAAAGAGGGCTGTGTCGGGGGTGCTATTTAGATAGAATGGAACATTTAAAGAAGCAATTAATGGAGTGACTAGAGAAAGCAATTAATGAAGTGACTAGAGAAAGACAACATCTGATTTACATAAAAAATGTTCCTGGTGTTATACAGAGAACAGATTGTAGGAGGTCGTTAAGTAGAAGTGGAGATCAGCTGAAAGAACTCTGAAGCAGGTAGTCTAGGTAAAAAACATGATGAGATGATGAGAAGATTTTTGTCCTCGAAGCCCAACCAGAATAAATCCTTTATTTCAAATGTGGAACCAAGGGGATCTGTTGAGAATGGTTGATGTCAAACACTAAGAATAAACCATATTGGTTTTATGATGTAAGAAACTGGGTAATGGGTAGAAGTATTTGCTAAGTTGAGAAGCACTGAAGATGCAACAAGTTTGGGCAGTGCCCTGAGATAAAGTCAAGTTTTCTAGTTTTACTTGCCAGTTAAAGAAAGAAAGAAAGAAAGAAAGAAAGAAAGAAAGAAAGAAAGGGAAAGGGAAAGGGAAAGGGAAAGGGAAAGGGAAAGGGAAAGGGAAAGGGAAAGGGAAAGGGAAAGGGAAAGGGAAAGGGAAAGGGAAAGGGAAAGAGAAAGGAGGGAAAGGAGGGAAAGGAGGGAAAGGAGGGAAAGGAGGGAAAGGAGGGAAAGGAGGGAAAGGAGGGAAAGGAGGGAAAGGAGGGAAAGGAGGGAAAGGAGGGAAAGGAGGGAAAGGAGGGAAAGGAGGGAAAGGAGGGAAAGGAGGGAAAGGAGGGAAAGGAGGGAAAGGAGGGAAAGGAGGGAAAGGAGGGAAAGGAGGGAAAGGAGGGAAAGGAGGGAAAGGAGGGAAAGGAGGGAAAGGAGGGAAAGGGAAAGGGAAAGGGAAAGGGAAAGGGAAGGAAAGGAAAGGAAAGGAAAGAAGAGAAAAGAAAAAGGAAGGGAGGATCAGAAGTTAAGAGGGTAAATCAATGGTAATACACTTAGCATGCATGAGACCATGAGTTCAGCTCCTGATATACACTTGCATATGTACATATATAAGCACACCCTAAAAAGTGAAAACATTATGTAGGTATATAAGCTGGATCTCATAAGATTATGGAGCTAGAGAGAGAATGCCGTGAATTTTCAGTTCAGGGAGAGCAAATAAAGGGCAAGAAAAGGGGTGAGGAAAGCAAGCTATATTTGCTTAACATTTACAGATAAAGAAAAAGCAGCAGTGGTAATAGAAAATATCTAATTAGAAAAAGGAAAAAAATTGCTAGTGAGATACGAAGAAAACCGAGGAAAACAGAAGGAGAGAAGACTGGTGAATACATGTACAACATTAATTTACTAAGTTGGGGGTTTCTTTGGACTGAATTATGTGCCTTCGAAATTCTTATGTTGAGGGCCTAACTCCCAAAGTGCATGTAGAGACTGGAGCCTTATATAAAGTAATGAAGGTCAATTGAGGTCTAAAATCTCAAAAAGGAAGAAAATTATAAGTTTCTAGGTCTCTCTCTACATGCACACACAGACACACAGGTATACATACTATCTCCTATACAATATATAGATACACACTGTATCATCCCAAAGCAGTGGGGCCAGAGACAGAGTGACAGAGAAATATAAAGTCAGGCATATGGTCTTAAGAAACACAACTTAAATGTGGTATTTTCTAAGCCTGTGGAAAATAAAGGTCTTTTCAGATAGTAATCTCTGTGTACTTCAACTCCCTGGACTTGGGGACTCCAGAACTGTGGGACAATGAAGTTTTATTTAGATTGCTCACTCTGGCGTCTTAATATGGCTGTCAGAAGCAACTCATACACTTAGCTACAGACTAAGTCAGTATCACAAAATAGTAGGAGATAAGATATTTCAGCAGTCTTAGAGTTAAGAGAGGGACTACAGAGATAGTCAAGAGGGCCTGCTGTTCTTGCAGAGCTCAGTTCTCAACATCCACATGGGCAGCTCAAAATTGTCTCTATGTCTTGCTCCAGGTAAACCTATACTGTCTTATGGACTGTGTGGGCACTGCATTAACACACATAAACTCACAGATAGACACAAACATATGCACAGAATCACAAATAAAAACTTTAAAAGAACTAAAGAATTAACAAGACTTCACAACTCTGTGGATGCGATAAACAGAGAGCTACAAATTCCTGAGTGCCTCAGACTTCAGTATTCTGGACGTTAAGTCAGGAAGAAAAAAAATCTGAGGTAAGTTTAGACTACACAGTGACATCATAACTTTAAAAGTAAGAGATTGAAGTTGAATGAAAATGATTGAGTTTTAAGACACAAAGATATTGAACATGAATGAAATGTACTTTAAGAAGCATCTGGAACTGCTGGTGGAATGAAAAGATACTTGGGTTGATATATCAGGAAAAATGGCTTAAGTCGGGAATGGGAGTATACTCTGGGAGTAACTCCAGCACCCAGGAGGCAGAGGCAGTCAGGTCTCTGAGTTTGTGTCTAACCTGGTCTACAGTGTAAGTTCTAGATTAAGAACTACAGAGTGAGACTCTGCCTTAAATATGATGTCTGGCATTAGAGTTCTTTGTTTACAAGAGCCAAAAAACATCAAGTGAGCTAAACAGGAGAAAACTCTGAAAACTCAGAACAAGCAAGGCAAGGCAAGGCAAGGCAAGGCAAGGCAAGGCAAGGCAAGGCAAGGCAAGGCAAAGGCAAGGCAAGGCAAAGGCAAGGCAAAGGCAAGGCAAGGCAAGGCAAGGCAAGGCAAGGCAAGGCAAGGCAAGGCAAGGCAAAGGCAAGGCAAAGGCAAGGCAAAGGCAAGGCAAAGGCAGGCGCAAGGGCAAGGGCAAGGGCAAGGGCAAGGGCAAGGGCAAGGGCAAGGGCAAGGGCAAGGGCAAGGGCAAGGGCAAGGGCAGGGCAGGGCAGGGCAGGGCAAGGTAGAGCAAGGCAGGGTAGAGCAGAGCAGGGCAGAGCAGAGCAGGGCAGGGCAAGGCAGGGCAAGGCAGGGCAAGGCAGGGCAGAGCAAGAGCAGAGCAGGAGCAGAGCAGGAGCAGATCAAGGTAGAGCAGAGAAGGAGCAGAGCAGGAGCAGAGCAGGAACAGGAGCAGAGCAGGAGCAGGGGCAGGGGCAGGGGCAGGGGCAGGGGCAGGGGCAGGGGCAGGGGCAGGAGCAGGAGCAGGGGCAGGAGCAGGAGGAGGAGGAGGAGCAGGAGGAGGAGGAGCAGGAGGAGCAGGAGGAGCAGGAGCAGGAGGAGCAGGAGGAGCAGGAGGAGCAGGAGGAGCAGGAGGAGCAGGAACAGGAGGAGGAGGAGGAGGAGAAGGAGGAGCAGGAAGAGCAGGAGGAGGAGGAGCAGGAGCAGGAGGAGCAGGAGGAGGAGGAGGAGGAGAAGCAGGAGGAGGAGGAGGAGCAGGAGCAGGAGGAGGAGGAGGAGAAGGAGGAGCAGGAGGAGCAGGAGGAGGAGGAGCAGGAGGAGCAGGAGGAGGAGGAGGAGCAGGAGGAGCAGGAGCAAGAGGAGGAGCAGGAGCAGGAGGAGGAGCAGGGGCAGGAGGAGCAGGAGGAGCAGGAGCAGGAGCAGGGGCAGGGGCAGGGGCAGGAGCAGGGGCAGGGGCAGGGGCAGGAGGAGGAGCAGGAGGAGGAGGAGCAGGAGGAGGAGGAGCAGGAGGAGCAGGAGGAGGAGGAGCAGGAGGAGGAGGAGCAGGAGCAGGAGGAGCAGGAGGAGGAGGAGCAGGAGGAGCAGGAGCAGGAGGAGGAGGAGGAGCAGGAGGAGCAGGAGCAGGAGGAGGAGCAGGAGCAGGAGCAGGAGCAGGAGGAGGAGCAGGAGGAGGAGGAGCAGGAGGAGCAGGAGGAGGAGGAGGTGCAGGAGGAGGAGGAGCAGGAGGAGCAGGAGGAGCAGGAGGAGCAGGAGGAGGAGGAGGAGCAGGAGGAGCAGGAGGAGGAGGAGGAGCAGGAGGAGCAGGAGGAGCAGGAGGAGGAGCAGGAGCAGAGTAAAGCAAAGCAAAGCAAAAGAATTCTATAGGAATATCAGTAGCAGCTACAGGCCAGTAAATAGCTAATAGAGGAGGAGTAAACAGTGTCCAGTGTCTTAAGTACTAAGAAAAGGAACATATAGAAAGAAATAGAAAGTCTGTATTACTGGTGATTTAGGCAGAAGAGGTTTTTGGAGAGTGGCTGGGGCAACAGGTAGGGTATAAAGGACAAAGGGATTCTGTATAAAGGAGAGAGGAAATACAGGCTACTCTGTCTATAAGATTTTCCTATGAAGGATCTGTGGGATAAGTATGTTCAATACAATAGAATAAAATAAAACAAAATTATAAAATGGGAAACATAAAAGCACATTTTAAAGTACTATGTTTCAACTACTTGTCAGTCTTTTAGCTCAGATCAACTATAACATGTTTCAATATTTTTCATATAACCGGCAGTATATTTATAAAGGCTATAAAGTAACTTGGTGGTTATAAAACATGGTATATGAAAATTAATATCCAGTTATATATACATATATATGAAGTTAAAATAACAATCTAGTAACAAACTTGTAAAAGCAAATTAAGTATTTTTATAAACCTCAAATAGTTGAACATAGAACTTTCTTTGAGCATGCTCAGGGTGTGTACAGGGCTCTGAATAATAGTAAACTTCATATGATCATGAACTAAGTCAATGATTTTTGTAAGCACCATATTTTTTTCTTCAAATAAAAAGTTATTGGAACAGCTTGTAAGAATAAGACCTTTAAAAATAGGACTTTAGTCTTTTTCAATTTTATTGACTTGGTTTAATATATAAAAAATCCTAAATCCTAAATGCATTGAAAATCTAGTTTTTATGTACTTGGGAGATAATTTCTCCATTAAGTTTTATTCTCCTATTCATAACATTTTTCTTTTAAAGTAGTTATTAGAAGTATGCTCCTAACTGTAGCTCTAAAACTCCCTTTGACTAAAAACTTGGCCATACTATAATTCTTACTAAGTGCTAGGACAAACTAATTGTACTATTCTAGCATACCAGCTTATGCCTCATTATCCATCATAAGAAAATAGAGAATATGTTACCTCTCTTATATTCAATTTCCTACCTTGTTTAGCTGGTAAAACTCTATTACGAAATGATTTGGCTTTCCCTGGGTCATGGCTATTTCCACTTCTACTATATCCACTGAAACTTGATGGAGAAAAAGGCCCATCCCCTTCATCATCAAGTAGATACAGTGAAACACCTTCAGCAGCATCTGAAACTTACATTTTAAGAGATTGTAATGTTAACAAAATTTCATTTGTTTCTCAGGAAAATTAATACAGGCTGCTGTATTATAAAATTCAAAGTTGCTTGACAACTGGTAGGACACCTATACTCCCAAGTTTTGGAAATTCAGATAGGAGGACAGTGAGTTTAAGATCTGCCTTGGCTATTAGCAAGTCTTTAAAATCCACCCCAAATCGCTTCTAGGCGTTTTGGCTAAGATCAAGTGTAAAATCCATCCCAAAGTAAAAGTGAATATTTGACAACAAGAGAACAAATAGTTTATGATCACTAAACTTTCAAACACAAAGTATTGAAAACAAAACAAGGAAACACTTCTGTCAAGAGGACATCAAAATTGGGTTAGAGATGGCTCAGCATTTAAGAACATTGGCTGCTCTTCTAGAAGTTCCAACTTGGATTCACAGCACCCACGCGGCAGCTTTAAACCATCTATAATTCCAGGTCTAGGGCACTTGACACCTGCTTTTGGACTCTGAGGGTACCATGCACACACAGGGTATACAAAATACCAGTAGGCAAAACACTCACAAACACAAAACAAATGTCTTAGAAGTGATTTTCCAAATTGCCTATTCAAACAAAGAAACCAAATCACTTGACCTAATGTCTTACTGGAAAGCCATATAAATAGCAAGTCAAATGATTAAAAATGCACTCTTTAATCCAAATTGATTGCCCTTTGTACTCTCTATGGTGGTACCACTTCTGTATCCTTGAATAAGCATCAAACTGTAGAAGAAAAAAGCAAAGATATATTTACCAGGAGAAGAAAAAGGAGAGCTAGTCCTGGCATAAGCCACTGAGGTATTCTGGTCATTTTTAGGCTGTAACTTCATTTGCTTCTGTTTGCCTTTTGGACTGAAAAAAAAATGACCATCTTTCGGTTAGTATTCAGTATAATAAATAACATGACACAAAATTCTTAAGGTGACCAAAAATATGAAACTATCTTAAAATCAAATGAAATGTCTAAAATTGGTGATTTGACAAAGTTAAACCTCAATAACTAAAAAGATGAAAAATAAAAATAAAACGTAAACATTTAAAGGTATAGGAAAATCCACATAAGTAATAGCTTAGGTTACAAACTCCATCTTTATATAAGAACAAGGAATCCTGAATCTCTTGAGGTTTCCGGAACTTATTCATGAACTTTCACAAATGAGGTGACAGGCACCAAAGGCTTCAAAGCATCAAAGGCTGCAGGATGTACTCTACCTGGGAGCTCTGCTGCTAGATAACGAGCTGCTGCTGCTTCTCAGACGCTTTCTGTACCGTGGTCTTCTCCTCTTCTGACTCTGGATTGCTGACTTATAGTCAGAGATGATGTTTTTAATGTGATTTTCAAATAAGGCTGACAATCTCAGCGTCATGCTATAGATCTGGAAAGGTGGAAAGTAGAGACTTGCTTTAGCAAGTACCTTATAGTTTTAAGAAAAGTATGTGCATATCTGGACAAATATGCACATCATCTTTCCAGGTGTAAAACACAGACTATCTACTTGAAAAATTCTTGAGAACTTAAGATGTCATTTTCTCAAAAAAATAATAAAAGCTTTCAAAGATAATACTTAGTTCTGTGAAAGACATGAACAAATCCTCACATAACAGGAAATTTTTACAGAAACAATATTCTGTAAGGCAATTTATAATATATACCACAAAACTTTAAAGATATAGCTATCCTTTGGCTAATAATTGTACTGCTGGTAATCTGTTGTAAGGAACCATCAAGAGACTGCACACACAGGAAAACATGCTCAAGGATATGAAATTATCAGGTAAAGGAAAATTTCAATATCTTATTTTAAACCATAATAATACAAACATCTACCAACCCTCATCAGAGAAACTTTTTCTTTGAAGTAAATAGTACACTTAATGTTGAGACCTCCAACTGGTCAATGGGCAGGAAAAAAAAAAGAGCATAAAAGTGCTCAGCCACAATCAGTCTTTCCAAGGGTCAGGAATTTCCAAGGAAGGGAGGGGAGAAAGACTTTAAGAGTCAGAGGCAGTGGATAACTTCAAAGGAACAGCGTTTTGTAGGCATAACAGGCCAGATGCTCATAGGGACGCAGAGAATGTGAAAGCATGCATAAGACTTACACAAGTTCCAGACAGAAAACCTCCCAGCATAGAGGACAGGAAGGCTGATATGTAACCCTACCAGTTGCTGAGGAGCTAGAGCATGTAGTGGCTTGTAAGAGCATGAAAGGTGGGTTTTTTGTTTGTTTGTTTTGTTCTGAGTGATGTAACCCCTAATAGGCTGACTGCATAACAGAACAGGGCTGAATCAAAAGACTATCTGGGCAACACAAACTGGCTTGATGAGGAATGACTTTTTTTTTTAAAAGGTATCTCAAAATTGGATGGAAAGGAATGGGAGGTTTCACAGGGTATGAAGTGAATATGTCCAAAATATAGTGTATGAAACTCTCAAGCAATTAGTAAAATTTATTTTAAGTCATAATATACGTATAACAAGACTTGAAATGCAAAACCCAATGTTGTAAAAGTATGTGAATGTTAAGTATTATTACAGATAGTCCTAAAAATAAGCATAATAAATATTAACTATAAATAAAAACATGATAAAGTTTGAATATTGAAGTATTTTTCTACATTTTTATACTTTCTATGGAGACTTTATTACTCTAAAAGTTATGATGAAAGGAAAAATAGAAAATAAATAATACAATGAAAGGAATAAAATCAAAAGGTATGCCTAGAGAAATCAGTGAAAACTTACTATATGTAAAGAAGTTGAAGAAGGCACATGTACACCTAGCATATAACTAGTTTGACAGTTGGATACTAGTGACTCCAAAAGAAAATATTTCTATAAATATTTCCTGCTCTCAGGATATTTTCAGTTTGGATAATACATGAGAAAATATTTTATGTAAGTATGGAAAAGGTGAAACTTCCCAATAGGGTTCACTAGTTGTGATAGTAATGGGAATGTCCACATTAAAAGCTAATTAAAAAATTCATATAAATCAATACTGTCAACTACCTTTATTCTTATCAACTCATTTACAGGGGGAATTTAGTATTTAAACCATTAACTTTCTTTCTTTGTTTTATTTTTCTCTGAAAAATGTAATTATAATTAAAGAATAAAGAATAGTTAGATAAGAAAGAAAAAAACTGCTTAATTTCAGAATGATTACTCTAAAAGCATATTTACATATGCCTTGAAAATATTCAGAATTCAGAAAAGATACTGAGAATCAAATGTCAGTAACTGTGTTAAATAGTAGAATATATTTGTTTACAAATCTTAAAATCTGTGGAAGGAAAACTGCCTGATATACATAATTGCCCATTTAATATTAGTTTCATACCCTTGACTTTTTATTAGAAGTATAAGCTTTGGAGTTGCTGAATATTTGGCGAACATCTTTATAAAATTCCAGAGGACTATCATAATTTCCTGATTCCAAAGTTTCTTTCACAGTGCTGAAGTCCATAGGTGTGTCTATACCATCTTGATAATCCTACAAATGATAATGTGTTACATTTAAATACTCAAATTGCAAAACAATTCTTAATAAAATAGCATGGAGAATGACATTACCACTGATACAAGTTACTCTTACACAAATGCTACCTTTATGTCTACCAATTTATTCTCACTCCCAAACCAATTCCTTTGTATGTTTTTGAAAATACTATGAGTATAAAGGGTTAAAAAAGTCAAAGTCATTGGCTTGAAGTTGACTGATGATACCTTGCCAAGTTATCTAATGACAGATGATGAGATTATTTGCGTATAATTACACAACTCCACTTCACAAATGACCTACATATTTCCAAAATTCTGAGTTATGACATTTCACATATGTTGTCATTAGTTGAAGTCAAAGTTAACTGGCCATGCTTGTGCCCTATTCCCTGCTTCTTAGTTTCTGTATGCAGCCACCGCTGGCTTTAAACATGGTTCTCCCACCGTAGCCTCTCAAATACTACAGTTATACTTACGCATCATTACATTTGGCTCCTTTTTTTTATTTTTTATTTTTGAATTTTTATTTCATCTGAAGTCTTCAGTCTCACTGATTCAGAATTTAGTTTGATTTTAATTAGGAGAAAAAATTCATTCTAACTCAAATCCTTCAAGTCTAGAGCTATCCTATATGATAATGCTGAAGCAGACATATACATTACTACCTCGATTACATGAATTTGAGTAAAAACCATAGTATGTATTCAGCCACCCATACTGCTTAGAATCATTAAAAAGTAAAACCATCACATTTTCTCTGGGAAGAAAGTGAAGTTCTAAGACTGGCAGAGTAAAGTTACAATGAAAAGAAAAAGTTTTCCAAAGTTTGAAAAAACACAATTTCTTTAAATAGATTTCCATAAGTTCTAAAAACACCAAAAGTATATTCCAACAGATTTTCATAGGGAATAATGTCGGAATATAAGTAATAAGACAAAAAAAAAATCAAACTGTTCAGCTAACCATTTAAGGAAACCCCAGTGAGAATTATCATCTGTGATACAGAAATAATAGAATACACTGCATGTCCTATGCTTTGAAGCATGGCTTTATATCTCTATATATAAGCAACAACTATGACTTCATGAAGAACGACTGTGAAAAAAAAATAAAGCATAAAAATGACCAAAAACTAAATAAAGGTATAAAAAGAAACTAAGTGGTGTTGCAAAGGGGGACTGGGCAAATTTAACAAAATTTGTGTGCATAATGAAGAATTTTAAATGTAATATTGAAAAAAAAACCCACAATCTAAGCCTACCTCAGAAAGAGATGGGTCTTGCCTATCTGGAGGAACTGATTGTGAGGATTCCCCTTCTTGTTGCTGTTGAACCTATTAGGGTAAACAACACAGACTGTTTCCACAGTACCATGACACAGAACAAGACTTGTAATGAAACTATGACTCAAGGCTCAAGTGACCACAAATAAAGATTAGATTTTACTTAAAGAATTCTGGATTCAGCTGGGCGGTGGTGGCGCACACCTTTAATCCCAGCACTCAGGAGGCAGAGGCAGGCGGATTTTTGAGTTCGAGGTCAGCCTGGTCACAAAGTGAGTTCCAGGACAGCCAGGGCTACTACACAGAGAAACCCTGTCTTAAAAAAAAAAAAGAGAGAGAATTCTGGATTCATAAAATTCTGCTATGAAAAATGCAAGCTTTTTGTGCCTAACTCAAACTTCCTACAAACAGATCAAACTTCACTGAATGCAACACTGATATTCACTTTCCTTTCCAAAATATACACATATATATTACCAAGCATCCACAGTATTTGGAGTTGTCACATATGTGTATGAAAAGAAATCCTAGACATGGGGTTGAGCAGTGCATGCTTTGAATCCTAGCATTTGAGTGAGCACAAGGTCTGCTTGGGTAAGTCCCACACCAGTCAGGAGCCCGGTACATAAAAGTAAAATGTAACTCTATATTTTAAATTGTTGTTAATAGTATCTTTGTTGAAAAGTAATATTGGAATATGGATTAATTTGTGTAGCCATACTGACAATAAATTTACTATTAATTAAACAGGTTTGACATATATATTATTACCAAGTATATGTAGTATATAGAGGTGTCATTAAAAGTTAGTAGAATATACAAAACAAATGAAGCATGAAGCAACAAAAAAAGGTTTTTTGGCTTGTTTTGTTTTAGACAGGGTCTCACTAGGCAATCCTAGCTGGCCTGGATTTCTGGGAAGATCACACCGTCCTCCAACCCCCGATTATCTGCCTGCCTCTGTTTGGGATTAAAGTCATGTGCTACCACATCCAGATGACTCCAGTTCCTTTTAGAAACTATATCATTTGCATGAATACTTAAAAAAAGGTAAGACTAAAAGGAAAGAATTGCTAAATTGTTGATGAACAGATATGAATGAATAATAATGAAAAATTGTCCTGTTGGTAATTACTTAACCAATGGTATGCTTACTGGGTAAGATTGAGGATCTGCTGGCTGACGAAATGGCTCTGAGTCTTCCCGTTCATAAATGAGGCTCAGTAGCTCTTCGCATTGCTTTTTCCAAGCATCAGGATTACACTTGAGAGACTGTCGTCTGCCTCGACATTTAGCCTACAGATTTAACAAAATTACATCTTTCCTTAACTATTCCTTGATCGTCCCATAAAAGCCTAATGCTATCAAAGTTAAGCTGCAATGAGCTGAGCGAACATATCTGTCATTTTAACGGCAGTCACTTGTATAAAACATATCAACTACTATACTTTTATGTTTTGTCGTTTAAGTCATCCTTCTGTCTGGCCATAAGTAAACCAAACCTAATGCCAATGATTCTGCTACTCTAAAATTTCATTTTAGGAAAATCTAAACTGCAAACAAACTAAAGACAAGCAACCGTTTCCCCACGCCCCTTGCACAGAAGCAGAACTTGAAGTAAAATGTTATTGGCCTGTGGTCTGTATTTGGGAGCATTATCTGCTGCTTGAATTGTAAAGACTGTTTACTTAAAGAGTATAAACAACATAATCTGTGCAGGCTGTCTGCTTTCCTTGTGGGAATCTGGAGCCAAGGTATGAGTTAGTCACAAGGCGCCTACATAACCAGTCTCTAATAAAAGTCTTGGTAACTGAGTCACTAATCACATACATGTTTCTCTCTTTTCATTGCTGGGCAAACAGTGTACTGTATGGCCCCTCATAGGAGAGAGTATCCAGACTCTCCTCGTCTTTTGTCCAGTGGTTGGACTGTATACTATACTGCCGAAATAAACCTCAAACACGTTAAGCTATGTATTTGCTTCCAAGAGTCCTAGTTACTCTCAAAAATTAGGATTAAGACTTAAGGATCTCTGACTCAGGAAACCTGGAAATGCTTTGTTCTCGGAGAGTCACATTTACTCACCCTCCTTCCAGATGAAGTGCCAGGACCATCTGAATCTAAGTCAACCATTTCTGAATCCTAAATTAAAGGGGGGAAACGAGAGATGCTAAGTTACATTTGAAGTGTTACAAAGGAGACGCACACACATGAGGAACTGGCAAAGATAATCAGAACAAATGTGGGAGGGAGATTCACTCCAACTGATGGCAATATGCTATGTGCAGGTTAGAAAACACACTGGGAGAAGAACTGGAGAGGCTTTCTTTTTAAACTAGAATAGGGAATAAGGAAATACGTGAAACTTTCTATTTAAATAAAGTCTGAGTATTTAAAACAACTTATTCCACGTGAATTCTATGTGACTCATTCATATGATATACTATGATTACAAAATATTCCCACTGAAACATTGCTATTTCAAGAATTAGTTCTCTACAGGAAATATACATTTGTACTAATTCAGTTAAGCATGTCTCTGAGAAATAGGTTTGGTAACACAGTGTAGAGACCCAGGTACAACTAGTGAAGGGAAAAACTTGCCTTAACTTTTTATTCTAAGCAAAACAGTAGTACTAGTTTGTAAAGAAATTATTACCTCAAATTCTAAATTAAAATACATTTATGGTAAAGGTTATAAAAGTAGAAGGAAAAAATGAATAATTTTACTTAGGTTAATATTTAGGTTAGTTAAATAGGTTAATATTTAACTCCTATATCACATTGTCCTTATTATAAATGACATTTAGATGTACTAAAATAGATTATTTTCTAGTCAGATGAGTTTTCACCAAGAAAAATAACCAAAAGAAATAAAATGCTAAGTGCTTTGTCTTTTTATTAAGGGTTAAAACTCAGTATTGATTTTTGATCATAGAAATGTACTGCATTTGAAGGGATGATCGGTACTTGTTTCTCACTACACCGTGCAGAGAGCACCAGTATATTTTTGGTATATAACATCAGAATCCAGGTCAAAAGAGCTTAATATAAAATATTCCAATGTTCAGCCACCTTCCAAAAGCTTTCACTATTTATAACCAATTACAGTATTTACACTAACATTTTCTAAGCCTCAAAGAGCAGAAAAGAACTATAATCATAAGCATCAAGCTGTACGGGCCCCTTTACAATCATAAGCATCAAGCTGTACGGGCCCCTTTACAATCATAAGCATCAAGCTGTGCCAGCCCCTTACCTCCTCCAGATCGCTGCTGTCTGGATCTTCTGCTTTGATTTTATTGTAAGTATCCAAAATATCAGAACAGCTTTGATCCCTAAGAAATAAGATAAGTAAGGCAAACTACATCCCACTATTTAAACAATAGGATGTTAGTCTCTATTGAAGATAACACTTCTTACCCAATAAACCGAAGTAGGACATCAGTCACAATCTTGGCTGCTTTAACTATGGGACTATCTGGCTCATTGAAAGTCCTAGCATTGTGTTCAATATAGCGTACCTCCCACATTAATGCTGATATTCTCCTATGAAATAAAAAAAAAATCCTGTTAGTGTTGGCTGATACATTTGAATTATATTCTAAGAATATGCATTGATAGACTATGAGGCACTTTATCATGGTATGTCTAATGTATTTAAATATATGTCCAGGACAATCATATATATGATTTATGCAGGCTTAGAACATCAGCATGGCTCAATGGATAACCTGAGAACCAGAGCTTGATGCTAAGGATCACACAGTATGAGCGAAGCAACACCTGAAAGTTGTCCTTTGACCTCTGTATGTGTGCGGTACCACAAATGTAGCTCTTCTGATGACCCTCCCCCAACATTCACATACATACATACATACATACATTCATACATACATAAAACAAAACAAAACAAAACAAAACAACGCAAAATGCATTGGTAAATCAAAAATCACATTTAGTTTTAGGAAAGGGACCCAAAAAGGTGAAAAGACCCCTATATTGTGGAAAATAAAACATTTTCATTTAGCTATGTTTGAAATATATTATCAAACGAAATAAATATCTATTTTATAAAATATGCATATTTCTCAAGTACGAGAGGTAGACTAACTAGCTCATGGAATACTGCAGTTACTGTAAAGTGAGTATGACTTAACAAAGGAACAAGAACTGACCTCCCAAGTCCTCTCATAGTAACTTCTCTCCTAAGCTAAAATAAAGAACACAATCACTTGGTCTATTTATATATCTAGCAATTAAACTTAATTGTCTATTGTTAATTCTCCATGGAGGATTTTAAATATGCAGCATATTCACTGTAGCATCTTGATCATGAGGCATTAATATACTCCCTAATCTGCCTTTAGTAAACTCAATTTAATATAGATTTTGTGTTTCACATAATTGGACTACGTATGTTTTCCACTCTTTTTTCCATATACAATTTTAGTTGGCACATGTGACAATAGAAGGGACTTTAGAGTATGTTTTTGGATGACTAGATCAGACATCAAAAAGCAGATCTTAAAAGGCACAAGCACCATAAAACTATGATTTCTGTAATAAATCATAAAACAAAACAAACCTGTAAAAGCGATTTTCAAGTCTTTGTTTGATGGTATTGAGGTCAGTTGGATAAGCAACTACAGTACAATACAAGGGGTAGGCACTGAGATCCACTGGAACAGCAAAAGGGCTGGCAAAATCTACAAAAGTCAACGAATTTTTAAAAACCTAGTTAATAAAGAGACCAACATTTCCTGGTAGTTAATATCCACATATAAACAAAACTGAAGGACAATATACCTAATTTTAAGACAATAATGTTTCAAATAATAAATAAGTCACTTTTTCTTGTATATGGTATCTTTGAATTATATATGAAATATTGCTTCAAATTCAATAAAATGAAACAAAATTAAGCAAGACACTTGCCAAATTTCAGTATGTCTTTCCTGAATAAATGCCAAACTACTCTGGTGATGTATTTAAAAAAATAGAAACAATTTATGTGGGTAAAATACATTACTCACCCACTGTCTTACCAAGAAACCCCTCCAAAGTCAGGCTCAGAAAATAGCTAGAGAGCCAAAATGACTCAAAAATGAAAAGGATACTTATGTCCTTGCCTTAGCTTTTACCCCACACCTCCTGAGCGATGAAAATATTTACTAGTTACTACCTTAGCCAAGCATATATAAATGTTAACTCAACTCATTATGCCTATTGAATTAAATATAAAGTATACTGTGATGAACTTTAGCTGTTGTGCAGACTTTAAGATTCTGCTGGCCTTTCAAGCTCCCCACTCCTGGCCTAGTCCTTTTGCATAATCACCATACCCAGGGAAAGAAGGTTGTTGATGCCCTGAATAACTCGTTCACACTCCTCATCTCTGGAATGAGCACCCCACTCTCCTTCCTGGGGTTTGTAGAGCAATGCAGTTAGTTCTTCCTGGGACACAGGAATACCAGCACCAACTTCATCTGGAAAAGCAGCTAGGTACAAAATAAGAAAAAAAAAACCCAAAACAATAAGTTTTCAACATCAAACTGTTACTACTTTGCTTTTCTAAGAATGATAATTCATCTTTAAAGGTATATTTACTTCCATCTGGAATCGGCTCCATATCCCAGGGGCTCATTTTTTCTCTTTCATTATTGTCCCAGCTATCAACAAAAGAAGAAGATGCAAATCACATTCCCAAGCATTTCCATTCATATGGTAACATAATTTGCATTATTTTTTGAGGGTGAAATTCAGAAAACAGCAACATAATATTCATGACACTACAACTCAGCTTATATAAAGATAGCAATGCACCACTGATAGAGAAAATATGCTACACCAATGAAAAGTTAAGAGGGCAGAAGCCCACTCTTCACAGTAGTTACATTTTTTTTTGATGATGAAGATTATACCTAAATTTAATCTACAGGAAAGGATACAATGATGTAATAGAAAAACATCTTACAAGAAAAAAGTTGATATAATGGAACACTTATTTGTCAAAAGCACAAATGAACTAAACTTACTGAACACTGTAACACTGGAAGGAGCTATCAGGATATTCTGGCTGAAAAGGCTGCTGACTTTCCACAGTCCCAAACCACCAGGCATCATCTATTATACTGCGGAATCTATCACCTATAATGAATTCAAACAAACCATGAGAATAAGCTCTGTTCCCATTCAAATTATGACGTATTTCTTAAAAAAAAAACCAGAAATAAAATTGTATTTATCATCGTCATACATAACTCGTGAATTTTATAAATGGCTTAGTAAGAGATTAGAAATAATATAATAAAACATTTAAAATATAAAATACTACAAGTTTGTGATATGGTCTCTCTTAAAGTCTTCCATTGCACTACTATATTCTCCTTTCTTTTTGGGATTATGTGAGCTAGTACAGTGAGGTAAAGTGAGGTGACTAATGTAGTAGGCCTTGTCACACTGTTAGGCTACTACATAGCAGCTGCCAGAACTCAAGCTACAAGCCACCACGGGGTAGAAGGAAGGTACAGCTTACTCACTGGAAAAACTGATATCGGAAGCAATAAGGAATTGTGACTGCGTGAGAAGTTGTTGGATTATTGAGAATGAGGAACAACCTAAAAATTATGAGTTATTATCTTTGGTATTTCTAATTTTGTATCTTCATTCTACAACTGGACATAGGAAAGTAAAATCATACAAGGTGAATGAAGGACAAGGGTGAAGCACTTGTAAATATCACACAATGTGTAGAACATTACTTAACATTATGTTTATTTATTTTTTGTTTGTATGTCTTATCCATTTGACTTTTTGGGAATGGGGTAAGGGGTCGTGTGTGAGGAGGGGTAGGAGGAGAGAGGCGCTACACTTGGGATGTGAAGTGACTAAATAAATAAATTAATGTGAAAAACAACAGGGTTAATACTGTATTTCAAGGTTAGTAATTATAAGTGACAATTCTATACTTACCAATCTGCCAGTTTCTTTCTTTGGCTTCATTATAAAACTGATGTAACACAAGGAAATCAATGACATCTGGCATGTCATGATACCTATACAGAAAATAAAGCACAGTAGTATCTAATGTTGTAATATAATAGCACTTATCACATGTTATACTTCCAAGGATAAATATTTGACATTGCAAAATTTTGTAAACCTCGTGGTCTCCAGAATGCCTTTACTTAAAAAAAAAAAAAAAAAAAAACCATAAAGACATCAATAAATGCTTTAAAAAGTTTAGTGTGAAGATCTTCATCAAAATTAAAAAAAAAATGGATTGCCAGGCATGATAGCACACAACAGAAACCTTGGCACTTGGGAAGCAGAGGCAGGTGTATCTCTTTCAAGGCCAGCCAGGGGTACAAAGTGAGATCCTGCCTAAAATCTATATGGATTAATCTTTTTCATTCCCATCGATCTTAAGTTTAATTAGATCCACAAACAGTCATTATTATTTGTATTATTATTAACAAAAATAACATCCACTACTATGTTTCAAACTTTGATGCCTAAGAAAATATCAGCATTTAAGCGTGTCCATTTCACATGAGCAGATTAAGTAACTCACTTTGCTCATGTGTCAGTTCACCCATACGTGCATTTACTCATTTACTCTTGCATAACATATAATATACAGAGCTTCAGGAACTAAACTCAGAACTCTATAATTATAAACCAAGTAGCAATGCTAAAGTATTCTCCTCTCCCATTGCTTTTGCGGCATTAACTGAATATTAAATACATTAATAATGATGCATATTAAAATTCATCCAAACAGACACAGAATCAGAAACAGCGACTTACTTAATGGAAAAAGACTCTCCAGTCATTTTGCCTGAAATTGGATCCAAAAATGCAAGTTTCAAGCAGCATAGCGTAGGTGGTCCAATCTCATATTTGATTCCTACAATCTTCACAAATTCTTGCTCCTATACATTGAAACACCAATACATTATTTTTCTATATATGACTACCTTTCATTAATATACTTCATTATTGCCCAAATAAATTATCTGAATTCTAAACTGTTATATAATAGTGTCTAAAATAGCAGCGGTAGCACTAACAAACTTTATTTTCATTTAAAGATATTTTACTTCTTTTATGGGGGTGCTGGTGGCTTTAAGATGTTTTTTTTCTGTGTAGCCTTGGCTGTTCTGGAATGCATTCTGTAAACCAGGCTGCCTTTGAATTCACATAGGTCCACCTGCCTCAGCCTCCCAAGTGCTGGGTTTAAAGGCGTGCGTCACCACAGGCTAGATATTTTTTTTTTAACTAAAATTTAATTACACCACCTACCTGCTTCCTCTTCCACCTTTCAGGCCCTCCCATGCCCCACCATTCTCTTGGTTTCCTTTGCCTTATTAAAGTTAAATGCACATATATGCGCGCGTGCGTGCACACACACACACAATATATATATCTTGCTGAATCAAAAAAGTCAACTAAAAATCCATCAGATAGGAACTCCACTAAGTTGAAGGTAGATTTAACAGTAAAGTCAGTAAGACAACTGAGTGGATAAAAGTCCTCGCCGTGCAAGCCTGGCATCTTCAGTTCATCCCCAGCACCAATAGGGTGTGAAAAGAAACAACTTTTAAAAGTTGTTCTCTAAATTCCACATGTGTGCCATGCCAGGAAAATATCTAACACACATGCATATGAAAGCTTATTCAAATAAGAATTATAAAAAACAAACAAACAAACCCTACTAAACAGGTTGTCATTTAGGGCAGGACTATAAACAAGACAAACCAGTAAATTCTTTTAAGAAAGCATTACAGAATTTATGATCTTAAGTATTACACTTAATATGCAGGTCTTGGGTACACATCAGCCAAATACTCAAAACAAACAAACAAACAAACAAACAAACAAAACTTCTGACATTTCCAGAAGATACAAGTTTTCACAGCAAACTCTCTGTTCCTCTGGCTCTTTCTGCTTGCCTCTTCCTCAGTGATTGTGGAACCTTGGTGTGAGAACTGTATTGGGCCTGTATCACTTGGTAGTATGTTCTACAACTCTGCATTTTAGACAGCGACAGATATGCTAACATGAAAGGGGTAAAGCTCACAAGGCCTTAACCCTGAAAAAAGAACTTTATAGGCAATTTCTTAATGCCAAGTGTGGGAGACATAGTCTTCTCTGAGGAAAAGAAGACCGATTGTATGCAGACAAGATAATTCTAATTCCAAATGGTCAGCCCTGGAGCAAGGGGGTACATAGAAGAAATGAGCAGGATGAGAGGGTGAAATGATGTGATTATATTATAATCTCAAAAATAATAAAAAATGATTTACAAAAATTAAACTTTTCGGGATTATGAGACTATCTAGTTTTAAAAAAATCACCCACACTATTAGCACAAACAATGTACATTCATTCAAACTTATATGTACATGTTTGAGATGGTAAGATTTTTTAAGCATATAGTTTTTAACGTTACAATCTTAGTTTATTAATCATATTTAAAAAATAAAAACTAATCTTTTTAAATCAACTACTTAATTAAAATTATACATAAGCATATAGAAGAGGTAGGGTTGAAACTTAGGTATTATTATTCCAAAGCCCGTGCTTTTCTACCTTATACTTACTACCCTCCTATCATTTCTTAGAAACACAGAGTTATGAACAGAAACAAGACAGAAAGTGTATCCATTTTCATCTGATTCTGAAGAAATAAGCAGGCAGTAGAGTTAATCCGATAAAAGATGACTTGAAATTTTAATACCTAAAAACATTCATATTCTATCTGCAAATGTCTAAGCTAAATATCTAGTTGAATTTCCAGACTTTTTTTTTGTCCTTCAACACAAACAGCAACTATTCATTTCCCACAGAAAATCATACTAAAACTGCCCTTTGTTTTTTATCAAGTCAGAACAAAAACACAAATAAAACTCAAATAGGAAAGATACACACCTATGCCGGCCTGAACATATTTTATATCTGACAAAGAATGAATTCATAGTATCTGACATCAAATTCTTCAACATAAAATAACTGTATCTTACTTGATGTTATGAAGCAATGTACGTATATTAAGAGATGATCCCACAGAATACAAGCCTCTAAGCTTCTTGTGCTTTCTGATATTTAACCTCACTATGAGAGCCATGAGAATGTCTGCAGTTCACAGGGTTTATTCTGGAATGTACACAACTGTTGCTAGGGAAAATACTCAAAATGAGGAAATATCAGCATTTCTGAAGCTGAGGGATGGCAAAAACAAGAGGACCCAAAGCTTACAGAAAAATGGGGCAAATAAGAGAACACACAGTCTAAAACTTGTTTTAACACTTATTTCATGTGTATGCCTGCTTTTTGCCTGAGTGTGTGTTGGTACCGTGTGTGAATGTCTGCTGACTGTGGGGGCCAGACACAGACATCAGATCCCTTGGAACTGGAGTTACTGATGGTTCTAAGCCATCACGTGAGTACTGGGAACTGAATTCAGGTCCTCAGTAAGTGCTCTTAACCATGGAGTGTTCTCTCTAGGCCCATAACATATTTATTTTTAAATTACTGTTCTATTTTGTATTGTTTGATATTGAGTCTCACACTATATAGGTTAGGCTGCTTTGCAATTCACTCTGTAGTCAAGGCTGGCTTCACTTCCCAGCAATTCCCCTTCAGTTTCCCACCATTTAAGATTATAGGCATGAAGCACTATACCCTAGCAGACAAATTTTAAGAAATATATATTGTCCATTCTATAAAACAGCATGCAATAATTAATTTTGGTTATACACCACCACCAAAATATCCATGAAACTGAGACACAGAAAAAAAAGCTTAAAGCAACTTAATCCTCAAACTCTTTCAATTGAATTCTTGCCTACTAGGCAAACTTACCCTGAGATCCATTTTGTTCCATGGCTGTTTTTGTAAATTAACACTATAGATTTTTGATTTCCTTACAGCTCGCACATAAGCTTCATGTCCTTGTCGAAAGTAAATAAGCTGAAACAGAAAATGATGTACCACACAATCATATTCTATTTTAACATTACACATAAAATACTCACAATGAAAAATTCTTTTTCCTGATCAAATGATGTTCAGTCAACCCTACCCCTGTGCTGTTTTTACACTGCATTAAATACTATATGCAGTCTTTCCCTCCCAAGCAGCTGCAAAAGTCAACTGAAGAAAAGAGAAGCCTGTGAGAGAGAAAAACAGGTCTCAAGGAAGGGGGAGGGGAGGGCAATAAGACACCTGTGACATTAAAGAAGAAAGATGAATACTAAGAGTGGAAGGGTCCAAGGGGAGAATTAGGGCAGGAAGATGTGAGAGATAAGAATGGGAGGGGGAATCAACCAAAACATAACATTCTTGAAAGTGTTGTAGGGAAAGCTACTATGTACCATGATGCTTTAAAATGTAGATATTTAGAATACTACTTATAAGCTTAAACAATTTGTTGAAATGTAACCAGTTTTGTGTACATCCATCATGATTTTTTTCCTAAAGTGAAGCTGCCTAAAAAAATGACAACATACAGTATTTAAATGAAATAATTTTAAAGATAAATTGAGAGAGTTCTGTTGTAAGTGTTCATGTCAGCACTAGCTGACCACTGAAGAAAATGAATTCCCCTCTGAGCCCCTTATGGTCTTACAGCCACAGTGACAGCCCTTGAGGCAAGTTCTCGTCTCCTTGTCCTCAATGCAATGCTAAGTTGTCAGTTCTCCATTCTCAAATGCAGGGGTTGGCTGTGACTCTGAACACACACACACAGAGTCTCACAAACACCCTCCCAGCCCTCCCCTCCTTGCCACACACATAGATCTGGGACCTTACTGGGGAAATATTATCATTGTAGATACAATCACTCAATGAAGAGTACTTGACCTCACAGCAGATGTAGGTGATCCCTAAACTAGTGACTGTCCCCATAAGAATGTTGGATACAGAGAGAGCTAGAGGGAAGACTGCCATGTGAAGGTAGGACAGAAACTGAAGTAATGCTGCCACAGGAGGAGGAACACCAAGGACTCTGAGGAGCACCAAAAGCTAGGGGGGGATTAGATTTGGGAGAGAACACAATTTTACCAATGCTATAGTTTAGAAGTTTACCTTTCAAACTGGTGAAAGGATAAAGTCTTACTCTATAAGCACCAAAAAATACATGAACATACTCTATCAATCAAAATGGCAAAACAATTTAAACATTACTAAAATAAAAAACATATAAATTAAAGATCTAAACTAAACACATTGTTATATATTCATTCTAATACTCAATATGGACAAAACATATAAGTACAAGATACCAGGTGAAATTGTAAGGTATTAAAATGTAATATTTCTCTTTAAGGGAAAGTAGTATAATGCGCGCGCGCGCGCACACACACACACACACACACACACACACACACACACACACTCTCACACAATATAGTTGTGAAAGGTCATATAAAAAGCAGTATGGGCAAACCAGAATTTCTCAGTTTGATTGGACATTTAAAAAGGAGCATTCTGAGGCACAATAATGTTTTTCAGTACGATTATTCTAGGCAAAATAACAAGGGCTTAATAGTTAGACAAAGTAGTAAGTAGTACTGTAATTAAAAACTGATTACATGAACAGTAGACTCCTTTATAAGCTCTGGAACTGAAAGTTCTTACTGAATAACACTGAATTTTATGAAATTCAATATTGGGAAATTATTACATTTTTATTTGCCTGATTATGAATGTGTGTCAGCAGTTATTAAACCACAGGCTCAGTAATTATCATTTAGCACAGGTATCGACCTTTGTGACTCTGGGATGTAACATCAAAAATGGGTTGGACCATATATATTCATTGGTATTCTGACTTAGACATACTTGCTTGAGCATATTTTCTACCAGGCTGATTTTTTTTAAACAATAGTTGTTCTTAAATGAGAACTCAAAGTACCACTAAATTCTATAAAGTCACAACAAAAATAAAACCAACTGTTTTAAGAACTTTAGAAATCAATCATAATAAATTTAACTCCACCTTCATCTACCATCTAATATGTTGAATACATTCTACCAGGTAAACAAAGGATGCAAAAATTAATTATATTGAGTCATGTTCTTCAAGAACTACACACCTGAACAAAGAAACAAAGATGGAACATTTATAATTGTAACAGTTACAATATAAATTTCCTGGAGCAGGAAAGATAGCTCAGTTAGCAAAGGCACCTACAGCTGTGTGACCTGAGTTTAATCCTTAGAACCCATGTAAAAGGTAGAGAGAGAAACAACCCCACAGAGTTGTCCTCTGACCTCCATATGTGCTCCTGAGCACGTGTGGTCCCTCAACTATGCAATTACTCTCAATAATAAGGTTAAAAAATAAAATCAACAGAAGAACCCAAGATTGAATGATGTTAATTGTTCTTTTCTTTTTTTAAAAAAAGCATATTTTCTATAAGTGTTGGTTTATTTTATGTGCATGCATGACTATATCCATGTACCATGTGCATGCCTGGTGACCACAGAAGCCAGAAGACGTCATCAGATCATCTGGAACTGGAGTTACAGATAGTTGTAAGCTTCCATGTGGGTGCTGGAAAGTAAACCTAGATCCTCTGGAAGAACAGTCAATGCTCTTAATTGTTGAGTTATCTTTCAAGCCCAGTGCTAGTTTCTTAAAGCTTCAAGAGAAAAGGTTTTTATTGGGCAACAATTACCTCATCTCCCATCTGTGGAACAAAAGGAGAACGTCGTGGTATGGTATCCAAGATCCACTGAGGGGCAAGCCATTCTTCATTGGGTTCGCCTGCCATAGAAACAAGTCCCCCTTTCTGAAACAAAACAAAAAACCAAAAAACCCAATTACAGTACTTATAATAGTTCTTAAGAACAAATTCATGAATAGTAGTATCAAAAAGGCAGGAAGAAATTACTAGCTAGCCCATGCAACTTGAGATTCTGTTTGAAAATGAAAAAGTACACAAATGAGCTGGTGTATATTTGGTTCAGTAGAAGCGTGTGAAGCAGTAGGCTCAACCCCTAGTACTTACATTTATTAAAACAGTATATTAGCGTGGTAATATATTTTGAACTTTATAAGATGAAAGAGAGCTCATTTGTGAATGGCATCAGTCATTTTCAATTTAAGATGCATTGACATTTTAGAGAACCGTGATTCTTTTGTAGTAGAAAGTATAGAAATAGCAAATCCTTGTTACATGTAAGTAAATTCAAAGAACTTGCACGTTAAAACATTATGGTCTCTACATTAAAGGATAGTGGGGGTCAGATAAAACTCAAGTTTATTGAACTCTACCATTCTATGGGTAAAATGCATAAAGGAATACAAATTTCTAATTGGGTAATGACAACGATAACCATTTTATATTATTATGGTCTATTCTCATAGAACATTGCTACATTCTAATAAGCAGTTGTCAGTGTTCTAGTTTAATAACATATTGTAAACATGACATTTAACTGCTATCTTTGATAACAAGAAATTGAAGTTGTTAAAACTGACTTACATTTTATTTAATTGGCTTCTAAAAACAATGTCATTTTTAGAGAAAAATCAAATGTCATATTAAAAATTCAAATACCAGAGGCAAAAAACAATCCAAGGCAAAAATAAACAACTTATGTATTACGAACCTTCTTTTTAGTCTGTTTAGGTTTCTTCTGCCTATCTTCTAATTTCAAATTTTCATCTTCAGAACTGCTGTATATTTTCTGTGTTGCCTGTCTTGTTTGTCTTTTGGGAGGCTGCAAATTTATCCCAGCATCTGCTATCCAGTCAGAATATTCACTTGATGAATCGCTATAAATAAGTCAAAATTATAAATACCTTAGTATACTATAGTTTTACCTCATAACGGAAATAGGATCTTTTTTTAATGGATGAACAATGACAAGGATTGAAAAAGAAAGAATATAATATAATATTTGGATCACTATTAGATTTTCATGAAATGCTTCTTGAAAAAAAACTTAATACTCAATTTTCTTGAACAGAATTTTAAATCTCTGTTCAAAGGACAAAACTTATTTAAAATAAACGCGAATCTTATTGCTGAAATGATGAAAGAGATATAGCTTTAATACTGAAATAAAAGCCAGGCGTGGTAGCACATGCCACTACTTGCAGGGGCAAGCAGGATCTCTGTGAGTATGAAGCCATCCTGGTGTACATAGTGAGTTCCAGGAGAGCTAGAGCTACATAGTAAGAACCTGTCTCAAAAACACAGTCTGAAATAATTATATAAAGTTGCAAGGAAGCAGAATCATAAATTTAAACAGCTTATTTTATAGACAGAGGACACAAAAATTCTACGGTGAGAGCCACAGAATGTACTGGGAGTCGGGAAAATGCATATGCTATGTCGGCTTCAATTACAGAACCTTTCTGTGATACTATTTTATCTAGGGTGTTGTCAAATTCCTACAAAATCTTAATTTCGTGTTAAATGTTGAATAATTTGGGGCCAATCAAATGCACGAAAAGTACCTGGAAGAACTCTCACTTTGCCACTCAACAACAGGGTCTTCTACGGAAGCATCACTTGTGCCAACAGTTTCATCTTCCTATAGTAAAGAGACAGCAATTGAAATATATGCTAAGTATCAGCATAATGTAGAAAACAAAAACTACTTGATTTATAACACTTTATTACTTCCTCAAACATTCTAGTTAAAAGGTACATAATTATTTTTATACACATTTGTCAAATTTACAAACAAGCCTAATAGCTATTCTACAAGATCTAGTATTATACTGCTTGTTTATATAAACAATTTTATTACTGTGGAAAAATTGTTTAAGCCTCAAAACACTTATAACCTTCTTAAAAGCTAAAAAAAATGCTTTACAAACATTGCATGAGTACTCTTTTAAGGTCAAGATATTATTAATGAAGGAAAAGGGAAATATTACTTTAAAAACCATGAAGAGCAAAAATATGAATGTAGTCTATAATAACATCAATGTGAATAAAACTCTTACTATGCACCTGACAGAGTTGTTAAAAGAACAATAGGACTAGGGAAAGAGGAACAAAAGAAAAAGAACTGCTATACTTTGGTCATTGTCACAAAGAACATAATAGGTCTGAGATAATTCAACACTCAATGATCTACAGAATAGGTTGTAATAAAAGAAAATGGATATGTAAGTCAATTACAGAGTGAATCAATTCTGGGACCGTTTACCTTATGTCTATTACTTACGTTACATTTCAGTCCAGTTCTTTTTTTATTATTATTATTAGATATTTTCTTTATTTACATTTCAAATGCTATCCTGAAAGTTCCCTATACCCTCCCATGCCCTGCTCCCCTACCCACCCACTCCCACTTCTTGGGCCTGGCGTTCCCCTGTACTGGGGCATATAAAGTTGGCAAGCCTTAGGGGCCTCTCTTCCCAATGATGGCTGATTAGGCCATCTTTTGATACATATGCAGCTAGAGATACGAGCTCTAGGGTACTAGTTAGTTCATATTGTTGTTCCACCTATAAGGTTGCAGACCCCTTCAGTTCCTTGGGTACTTTCTCTAGCTCCTCCATTGCGGCCCTGTGTTCCATCCTACAGGTGACTGTGAGCATTCACTTCTGTATTTGCCAGTCACTGGCATAGCCTCACAGGAGACAGGCATATCAGGGTCCTTTCAGCAAAATCTTGCTGGTGTATGTGATGGTGTCTGTGTTTGGTGGCTGATTATGGGATGGATTCCCGAGTTGGGTAGTCTCTGGATAGTCCATCCTTTCATCTTAGCTCCAAACTTTGTCTCTGCAACTCCTTCCATGGGTATTTTGTTCCCTATTCTAAGGAGGAATGAAGTATCCACACTTTGGTCTTCCTTCTTCTTGATTTTCTTGTGTTTTGCAAATTGTATCTTGGGTATTCTAAGTTTCTGGGACAATATCCACTTATCAGTGAGTGCATATCAAGTGACTTCTTTAGTGAGGTAACCCAATCACAAAAGAAGTCACTTGATATGCATTCAGTCCAGTACTTGGATGATTTCCTTTAACTATCAAATCACTGTCACATGCATATGTCATTGGCATATGCTATACAATTGCCAAGCTTGTATCTTAGGTAGAAATCAGGAAAGGCAACCAAAAGGGATACGTGCAATAACCAAATCTGTCTTAAGTGCCTTATTAATGAGTAAACCTCTTTAAAAATTTCTGTTCAAGATGCCTTTCAAAGGTAAACTAAAATGGAATGCACAAAATAAAAACCAACAAAAAAAAAAGTTACACTGAATAAATCATAGTCGATCTAACCTCTGAAGAGCTGTCTGAATCTTCTTGTACACCGGAAGTTTGAGATGATGCCTGTGAATTATGCTCTATGTTCGACCTTGTTAGGTAAGTATGCTGTCGCTTGCGTTGTGTCCTTCGTAAAGACCTTCCACAGCTGGGCTGATAATCATTCTGTAAAAGACAAGGAAAATATATTCTAAAAGAATAAAGAACATAAAACTGTGTGTGTGTGTGTGTGTGTGTGTATGTGTGTGTATATATATATATACACACATACACACATACACACACACACACACACACACACACACACATCTATTAGGCAGGCGACAGTGTAAAGGTTGAAGATAATTACCAAAAGTAAAGCAATATTTAAATATAACTATATAATTCACTTTTTACTACTGCTGATTATTTTATTATTTTGCAACCTTTGTGGTTTGATCCCAGCACCCAAGAGGCAGAGACAAAGGCAGTTGAATCTATGTGAGTTCAAGGCCAGCCTGTTCTGTATAGCAAGTTCCAGGCTCTCCAGGGTTACATCATGAGACCATCAATAAAAGATTCTTAGTTTTAACAAGTAAAATTCAATGTAATATCTACATTTATACATTACCTAATATCTGTACATAGAAAACATTATTGTTAATAATACCACGTAGCAAAATTTAGCCTTAATATGTCATTAGGAGCAAGTCAACTAAAAAGTCTTCTAAACTAGTCTTGAAGGGCCATGTTCTTTTCCTTATTTGTAAATATTACCATTATCCAGATTGGCCTCAACTCTCATTCTATTCCTACCTCAGCCCCCAAAATGTTGGAATTATAGATGTGCACCACCATATCTGGTTCCGTTTCACCTTCAACATATATGAAAATGTCTAAAAATCTAAATGCTTATATACCTAGCCTAAAGCAGATAAATTAAACCAGATACCTAGCACTCCCAGATAAACCTGATAATTGGCAAATCATAAACCAGAAAGGAACCTTCTCAGAGATGAAATAGGCTTAAAAATAATAAAAGTAAAAGCAGGTTTCAAAGTCATATGCAAATATTTTAAGATATTTACGATAGTTGCCATCAATTTTGTTCATTAATATTGGAAAATTAGTTAAAATCCGGAATTCATTGCTTAGCTTTTATTTAAACAGTGAAAAGCACTGCAGACTATCCATTTAACCACAGTGTGCAGAGGTGGTGTGATTGAGAAGAAAAAGTTTACACTCTAAGGCCTTTTAACTGGCGACTGAAAAGTATTAATAAGCTTATACAACCCAATGCAGTGCAGGCCTCCTACCCATTACTTAGCAGGATCTACTGGGAAATGAATCCAGTACTTCCCGATGTACAGATTAGATTTTGCTTACATTATTAGATAGGTTAGGCATGGGTCTGCAGTAGAGGTCAGCAAAGTTTATCTGTGGAGGGCCAGAATGTAAGCATGTCTGGCTTTCTAGGTCAGATAACTACTCAACTCTGTCTTTATATAAAAACAACTAAAGGTAAGCTACTTCAATAACATTTAACTAACTGAAACAGATAGGGTTTCGTCTATGAGCTTGTCCACCTCTTGTTTAGTGAATCCACCATTTGTTTTGTATTGGCATGAACGATCAATAAAGTTGCAGATGCATTCAACCATATAAAAATGGTAGTTCAAAACACATACCATAAAACACAATCTTTTATATTTTATTTAATCTTGTTTCTATAAGTAACCCTATAATTAGGTTCCATAAATAGACACCAACTTAAACAGCCTCGATGCATAGCTGCTACTATTTGCAAACATTAGATTCCAACTTACTCTTTGGATAGGATAAGATGGCTTTTTCTTCTTTTCAACAGTATAAAGACTAACTTCTAGGTCACCTTTTGCATTTCGACATTCTTCTTGTACCCTAATAAAACATTGGACATTAAAATTGTAAAAAGAGCCCAGTAGTTTAAACATCAAATCTCAAAACTTAACTTCAAAATAAAGAGTTGATCACTTTCATCATTTTTGTCATCATTTTCATCATTATGTCAGTGGTAGTACATCCGCAGCCACCTCTGTCCCCACTCCCTCTGGGTTTTCCCCACTTCCAAGACTGCTAGGCAATTCCTGTTCATTTTCCTGTGCCACTGTTCATTTTCCTAGTCCTCTAGGCTCTGAGAACTTCTCGTCTCTGTTATGTCTATACTTTTGTCTGCTCTAAATACTTTGTTAGATAGGGTTACACAATATTTGCTCTTTTGTGGATATCTTCTTTCACCTGGCAAGATAGTTTCAATCTTTGTTTATGGTACAAGTTTCCAGAATGTGACTGGAGAAGTACCACTGTATGATTTTATCATACTCCTTTACTGATTGATATTTGATTTTTTTCCCACCACTTGCTCACTTTGAGTAACCCTGCAATGAAAATTAGTGTGTGAATATCTAAGACCCTGCTTTCTAGTCTATTTTCAATTAACGAATTCTTTCAACTGTATTCCAGCAGGTTGTCAATCATAAAATTAGCTACCTTTTTGTTCTTTTTTCTGGATTACTACTCACAACAGAAAACTGAGGGAGAAATAAACAGAAATTAAAAAAAAAAATATATATATATATATATATATATACACTGCTACTTTTGGGATATCTGATACTTGGTTAGGAGGTATGGTGTGTGTGTATATATATATATGTGTGTGTGTGTATGTGTGTGTGTGTGTGTGTGTGTGTGTATCATGTGTATATACATAGATATATATTAAATATATTTAATAATATATACATATATATATATCAATGTATATCCTATTTCTAGTTGTGATTAATTATATAGTTGTTATTATAATAAAAGGTAGTTTTACAAGTTAGAATAGTGATTCTAGATTTGAAATTGATACCAATGAAGTCTTTTCACCAGTGAAGGCTATTTCAATGAGATTTTTGAGCACATGTACATTGCATACACATACTGCTCCAATAGTTAGCTTGTTTCCTTATTCTAAAAGAGTCACTGTTGAATACAGAGTCAATATGCTACTAGTTTACATATACTCTATTATGAGTTCTTTTTTAGTATTATATTTCTTACCGTAGCTTAAACAATAACCCCACACACTGACAATACCGCATCACATTTTCAGTATTTCCAAGGCATGTATCACAAAGATGAGCTCATTTAAAATGATGTTTGTTACAGAATGAACTAATTAGTATTAGTTAATATGCAAAGACTAATACATAATGCAAGTTGATTAGAATATCTCAATTACTGGGCTAATTTAAAATCACTTGTGAATAGAGAGCTTTGAATTTTCTTATGACAGCTACCATGTCAACTCACCTACTAACGCCACTATTTAGCTCATTCACCACCACTCTTCGGCTCCAGGCCATGAGATCTCTTTCAGTGGCCATCTGGCTCCGGGGAGCATTGTTGTGCATCTGCCGAACACCTTCAATTTGGCCACTACGCCGAAGGCCAATATTTGGGGAAGAAGGTATGTCCATATTTGGACTACTCAGAGCTGAAGCAAAAGCACAGAAAATACAATGTTCTGAGCAAACATACCAGTATTGTAGATTATAGCTCTAAACAAAACAAAAGTTTTAAATACAGGATTTCGGGGCTAGTACACAAGTGTTAGATTACTGGCCTGGGATGTGCAAAGCCCTAGATCTAATCCCTAGCACCCAGAGTAAGAGAGGACAGGAGGGAAAGGGGGAGGAGAGGTCTGCTGGAGATAGGAAAGTGACTGTTACACCTGATCTATGTTTTTCTGTGCCATCTTCATGTTGTTACACTGTTATAAATAAAACAAGTGCTCAATACATGTTGAAATTTTGTATAATTCTTTTAATTTTTTCAAAGTACTGTGTATCAACACCTGCTAAATACACAATACAAAACTGTGTTCAAAGATGATCTAAAAGATTCCCTATATGTATTAATAACAGTTCAAGATGCATCTTTTTAAAATCCAAATTCTATCTTTGTTTAATTCATTAGAATGCTTCAGGGTTAGCTAGGTATGGGGAATTATACACCTGCAATTCTAACTCTTGGGAACCTGAGGTAGATTTTGAGTTTTAGGCTAGTGTAGGCTACTGAGGGTAATACTCTCTAAAAGCAATGTTTTAGAGTAAAATTCATAAAACTTTCAAAACAAATAAAAACTTTAAACATACAAGTGGGGCCTGGGGAGCTAGATAGCTCAGTCAGGAAAGTACTCACTATGCAGGCAGGACCTGAGTTTGGATCCCTAGCACACACTTCTAGTGTCATGTTCCTATAATCCCAGCAACTGAGAGAGACCATGGAGATAGCTGGCCAGCCAGTTTTGGTGAATTGGTGATCAAGAGAAACAGTCACAAAAAATAAGGAGAGCAACTGAAGACATTCATCTGTGGCTTCCCTATGCACGTGAATACTCATGTATGTGTGCGTGTGTACACCAAACAAAGCAAAACTAAACAAACAAAAAACAGTCTCAGCCAGGCGGTGGTGGTGCACACCTTTAATCCCAGCACTTGGGAGGCAGTGGCAGGCGGATTTCTGAGTTCGAGGCCAGCCTGGTCTACAAAGTGAGTTCTAAGACAGCCAGGGCTACACAGAGAAACCCAGTCTTGGAAAAACAACAACAACAACAACAACAACAACAACAAAAACACCCAAAACCAACCAAACAAACAAACCAGTCTCATACTGTAACCCAGGCTGTTTGAAAATTCTTTATGCCTGTGACCTTGAAGCTACTGTGATCCTGAAGCATTAGCTACACCCAGGACAGAATGTAAAGCATGAGCCACCACATCCAGCTAACAAAACACTGTCAATATCAAAATTCACTTTCAAGATTTGTAAGCAATACAAGAATGCAGGGACCGAACGCTTTGTTACTCTAGTAAGCTTCTTGGTAATTTTTATATTTGCAAATAAAACACAAATAGAAACTGCAATTTTCAGCTACAAAAATAAACACTTGAAAACAATCCAAACAAATGAACATCATAAACAAAAGTCAGTGGGATTCCAGTGGCTAATCTACAGCAACTTAATGTTAGAGGTACAGCTATATGTTGGTTTCAGTAATGAAGGTCTAAATTAGCTATCTAAGAAACTCTGCTATCCGAGATTATCACTAGAGAAAAGTTAACTGAATTGGATACTCCAAGAGACCCATATGAAGAATGGTTTTATTATAATTTGGTGAAATAAGTAAAATATTCTGTGTTTTGCCTCAAGTTTAAATAATTCACTCGCTTCTGGATAACCCTACATATGATTTTACCAAAAATTTCATTAATTATGTAAATATAACAGGAAACAACGAGGAACAGTGTTATAACCCTATAACTCCAGGTCCTTGGGCAGGGTAAGCAAGATAACTGCAACTTTGTGGCTACCATGGTCAACTCAGCAAGACCTAATCACAAATAAAAATACTGGGCTCATGATGTAGTTCATTTGTGGAGACTTTGCTACATAAGACACCAAGTTCAAACCCTAGCACTAAGGAAAAGAATTCTCATGATTGCTTTTTAAAGTTAAAAACTCCTATTTCTTGACAAATTGGAATTAAAACGATTCAATATATATATATACATATTAATCTTAGGTGCATAGTCACATTTCACAGTAAATGAAAGATGTGCAATACATAATTAATATTTATATTGTGGGTAGTACATGCTTGTTCACAAGCTTGGTTACCTGAGTTCTTCCCCATGGATCCACACACACATACATATACAGGCACTTACATGTAAAGTAGAATGGAAAATTTTTTAAAAAGATAATTATTACTAAATAGAGTAATCATATAGTAACTTCTACTAGTTTTGAATCAAACTGCTGTGTAAGTCTGTTCAAGAGTCTATCTGTATGCCCTAAGAGGAGGCCAGGCTTTTGTGTACTGGCCTATTCTCATATTCTCATTCCTTCAAGAGAGAAAGATGATATGCTGCATTCTTTTCAACAAGGAAGGACCAATTATGGGAACCGTATTTTTTTTTAATTTTTACTTTTTTTATTTTTTTGGTTTTTCGAGACAGGGTTTTTCTGTATAGTCCTGGCTGTCCTGGAATTTGCTGTTGACAAGGTTGGCCTTGAACTCAGAAATCCGCCTGTCTCTGCCTCCCAAGTGCGGGGATTAAAAGCACAAGCCACCACTTCTGGGCTGGGAAAAGTATTTTCTAAGCTTAAGGTGGTTTATGTTTAAAAACACTTCATAGTTGCATATGTAGCAGAGGATGGCCTAGTCAGCCATCAATGGGAGGAGAGGCCCTTGGTCTTGCGAAGATCATATGCCCCAGTACAAGGGAATGCCAGGGCCTGGAAGCAGGAGTGGGTGGGTTGGGGAACAGGGTGGGGGGGTATACGGGGTTTTGGGGATAGCATTTGAAATGTAAATGAAGAAAATATCTAATAAAAAGAAAATAAATGTATTTTCCTACTCAAAACAAACAAACAAACAAACAAACAAAAAACCACTTCATAGATTGGGTTCCCCAACAAAAGGGTTAGACTTCTTCCAAGACTTCATTTCTAGAAATAAACGTAAAGATTTTAAATCCACTGACACAGGGGGAATACTGTATTTAAATATACTACCTGTATTGTTTAGTCATAAATAATAACAACGCGGTCATGGTACTTTAGAATAGCTGATACTGTGAGTATAAATTAATAAAAATGTTTCCATGATATAAGTAAATAACTGAAATATGCTTTTATACTTTCCACAAATGTACAACTACTTACCACCATTAACAGAATATGATCTATTAATTGGAAAATGTGGAACATCTCCTTCATTAATTAATCTGAGATCTTGTTCTCTCTGTAACTCCCTGATTATTCCATCAAGAATGCTTTCTTCTTGGTCATTGGTTTGCTGCCCAATTACCTGTTCTACCACCTCACCGTCACCTTAAGGAGACAGAGAGACAAAGTCAGATAAATTGACTACAGTTTAGTATACCTTAATATGGTCAAAAGAAGAAAAGTAAGCTTAACTTATACATTGTGAGAGAAGTAATTAGAAATGACTTAACATGAAAATAAAGTATTAAACAATATTTAATGGGAATTTAAAAATAAATAATATTCAGCATTTTCATTTGATTTAATCAATAGTACTACATGAGACATTATCAAGGCATTTTAAGGAATAACTATAATGTTAAAGTTAAATAAGGCATTTTAAAACAAATTTTCTATGTGTTACATTCTAAGGCCAAAATAGGAAATTAGAGATTTGAGTATTGGGCCTTATTCTACAACCCAGCCTGGCCTGGAACTCATTATACAGTCTGTCCTTCATGGCCTGGAGCTCATAGGAACCCTGCCTCAGCCTTCCAAGTGCTGGGATGATAGGTGTGAGCCAACATGTCTGGCTTGAGTAAAGAATAACGAATAATAAGCTTAGTCACAGTCAGCTGAAATGTTCTATCATTTGTTAAATGCATCATGTCCTGTTTTCCATTTTATCTTGTCATTAGATCAAACACTATTTGGTAGAGTAAGAAACTAAGTATGCTAAATTAAGGTTTTATTTAGATAGTTTCAGTTTTGATATTCATTTATTATTCACATTTTCTCTTTGGCTAATAAATATTAAATCATCAGAGGAACCAATGCTACCTCATTTCTCTACAAATGAGAGTAGAGTAGCAGTTTGCTCCCATTTACTCTATAAAGGTCAGTTCAAGACTTAATTTCCTAGAAAAGAAAGACAATTCAGAAGCCAGGTGTGATGGCACATGCCTGCAATCCCAATACTAAGAAGGCTAAATAAGACAGGAGAAAAGTGAATTCCCAGCTACCCCAGGGTGCACAGTGACATCCTGTCTTTAAAAAAAAAATTACCAAGGGAAGGAAATTCTATTTGCAAGTCTGTAACTTACTTTTCTATAATTAAATGAAAATAGTGAAGTACCAAACCAATACAAAGGTATTCCATGGAAGAGGAAGTAGAAAAGACAGTATAAACAACTGAAACATCTATTTAAAGACACCAGTCTTCTTGGGTTCATTAAATGAAGGCTTTCAAAATGAACTATCAATGCTATAATCAATATAATTTAACCAATTATAAAAAGCTTAATATAGCAGAGTTAGTAAGTTTAATCATTACCAGAAGTCACCATGCAGAAAAAGGTCATACATATGGTAATGGTTTCCCACTGCGGTAGGTCAACAAATTACCACTTGGGAATGTTACTGTTTGTCCTAAACCCCTCTTACTTGTGCAAGGCAGAGCTAAACAATGAAAAACTACCCTGAGAAGCTGAAAAATGCATGTAAAAATTAATAAGAAATAGTATATAATGCACATTATAACTTCTTCGAGAACTCAGTGAGGAGCAAACATCTGCAAAGCTTTCAATTTGCTTTAGGAAGTAGCATACCATTAGCCACATATCCTAACTGTGGAATAAGTTGTTCATCTTTACAGTTTTCCCGTCCTGGTACCAGCCGTTGAAATTTTGTAGGATGAGGATTTCCATCGACATCCACCAAGAATGGGGGAGGCATGAGGTGAGGAGCTTGTTGAGTTTGTTCATCTAATACATAGTTATTGGCATCTCTGATGAGGGGCCGATAATCGGTATGGAAGAACATCTGATCTGGAATCTTTGTGACAGATATATTGTTAGTGTTTAATAGAACAGAGATAGAATGCACAGTCTGAGCCCTTATTTTCATTCCTATAGCATATATATTTCCTGAATCACATAATTTTTATATTATTTATGTTATATAGTTCTGTATTGCTATACTTTCCCTCTAGGTAAAAACAAAAGACCTAGTTTTCTTGTCTACAAAATTCTATGGCTTGCATTTATTTATTTATTTATTTATTTATTTATAGATTTCATGCTATACTTTCCCTCTAGGTAAAAACAAAAGACCTAGTTTTCTTGTCTACAAAATTCTATGGCTTGCATTTATTTATTTATTTATTTATTTATTTATTTATTTATTTATAGATTTCATCTTATCTATCCCTACCCTGGACAAGAAGTAAGGTGTCTATCAGAACTTGTATAGTTTTATTTGACTTAAAAGAAACGCACAAACCTATATAATGAGTTCTTATTTTTATTCTAGATTAAATGAAGCATAATATGCATGGTAAAAGAGATAAATATCAACCAAATGAACTATATTAAAAGCTAATACAAGTACTGAGAGAACCTCAATGATGGTGAGGCCTGTTCTGACTACAACATTCCACAATCTACCCCAGCCTCATAGCTAATAAATACAAAGAACCAGTTGGGTGTGGTACAACAAGCCTATAATCCTAGCACTTGGGAGACAGGTAGAGGGTGGCAGTAAGGTTAATGCCAGCTATTTAGCAGAAAAACTAAAAGATGTGGGTAGAGGCCTACATCATGTGACCTAACAAAATTATTAAACTAAAACAAGCTAAACAATTTAAACTGATTTATAGCAAGCAACAGGACGGAAAGAATAACTATCAGGAAAAAAAATCTCCCAACTAAAAAAACAAACAAACTTCCGAATCCAACAAGACCATTAAAGGATTAACAACAATGCTTCTCAGGGAATTACACAAAACAGAAAAAGCGTGCTACCAAAATCTCTTTATAACGCCATTATTACCCGGATACAAAAACCTGATAAAGACAGGACAAAAATAAAATTTTAGACTTAATATCCCCAATGAATAAAGAAGCAAAAATGAGATACCTGCAAACCAAATTCAAGACCACATCAAAAACATCACTCAACATGATCAAATTGGCTTCAACTCCAAAGAGATGATTCAACACATATAAATCAATAAGTCTAATGCATCACATAAACAAGACTTGAGAACAGAAATCATATCTCCTTTCATTCAGAACGACTTTTGACACATTCTAGTATGACAAAAGCCCAGAAGAAGCTGAGAATAGAAGCAGCACACCTTGCAGAGTAGCAAAATATCACAGCAGTTAAGGAGCGCACACTGGTCTCTTTCAGAGGACACAAGTCCATTTCCCAGAACGTAGACAGATCACACTTGCTGCCAACTTCAGCTCTACTATGCTCCAAAGCCCTCTTGTGCTCTCCACAAACATTGTACTTATGTGAATGCATGCACATACACACACACACACACACACACACACACACACACACACACAAACGCACACGCAACGCACATACACACACAAATATGCACATAAAATAAAATCTTTCATTAAAAAGAAATATTGGAGAGGTGCTACAGCAAGTAACAGCACTGATTGCTCTTCCAGAGGACTGGGGTTCAGTTCCCAGTACCCACATGGTGGCTCACAACCATTTGTGTATTCAGTTCCAGGGGATCTGACGTTTTCTGGTCTCTACTGACACCAGACATGCATGCGATGTACAGACATACATGTAGACAAAATACCCATACACATAATATTTGTGAGTAAAAATTCAAAGCACATATCAACATAATAAAGATTACATATGAAAAATCTATAGCCAGCACCAAACTAAACAGATTTCCAAGTACTGTCATAACAAGCAGGCCTATTTCCTTCACTTTTATTCAGTACTGTGCCTGAAGTCTTAGGAGACTAAAACAAGAGACAGATATGAATGTGATACAAACAGGAAGTTAAAAAAATGAATTTTTCAGATAATATGACTATATACATATGAGAATCTAAAGCCTTTACATGATGCTGGGAAAAAAGACTTAGCAGTTGAGAGCATCCACTGCTCCGGCAGGGAACCTGGGGTCAACTCCTAGCTATCACAATAGGCTCACAATCATTTGTAAATCGAGTTCTAGGGGACCCTCTTCTGACTTCCAAGGGTAACAGGCATGCATATGGTGCAAAGAAAATACCCATAAACATAAAATAAATAAATCTAATTTTTGAAAAAAAATGATTTCTGCAGAAAAATTCTAGAGCTGATAAATATTTTCAGCAAAGTGGCAGGATATAAAATTAATATAAAACAGTCAGCCTCTCTTTATATGAATGACAAAGACACTAGATTTTGCTGAAAGGACCCTGATATAGCTATCTCTTGTGAGACTATGCCGGGGCCTAGCAAACACAGAAGTGGATGCTCATAGTCAGCTATTGGATGGATCACAGGGACCCCAATGGAGGAGCTAGAGAAAGTACCCAAGGAGCTAAAGGGAACTGCAACCCTATGGGTGGAACAACAATATGAACTAACCAGTACCCCAGTGCTCGTGTCTCTAGCTGCACATGTATCAGAAGATGGCCTAGTCGGCCATCATTGGGAAGAGAGGCCCATAGGTCGTGCAGACTTTATATACCTTAGTACAGGGGAACGCCAGGGCCAAGAAGTGGGAGTAGGTGTGGGAGGGTGTAGGGGACTTTTGGGATAGCATTGGAAATGTAAATGAAATAAATACCCAATAATAAAAAAAGATAAATAAAAATAAAATTATTTTTATCTGGTATAAATTTACTTATTTTCCTTCCATTTCTGAAAAGTAAAGAGATTAAATATCAGTTATAAATGATGGTATACTACATGCAAATTCCTATAGTAACTGAAGTCATTGGCAGTGACAGACATCACTAGAACTGAATGCCTTCATTGTAGCATTTCAAATAGATGTGTTAAAATTTATAAGGTATGGCCAAATCACTTATAATCAATCCTTGTTCAGTTTTTACACAGTTCTCTTGCTCAGCATCCTAGTCAGCTTTTGTAATAATGCAATTCTACTAGGGGTGGAGTAGTATTTTGCCATTGGTTTAGCTACCAATTCTTGACAAAATATAATATTGAGTTATTTTTATGGGAACATTTCCCATCTCAAGAAATCTGTGTCCATATTGAGTATTAGCAATTTGAAAGCATCTAGTAAAAATTATGTTTTGTCATATTGTATAGTTATTTTTATATTTATATTACACACAATTTGTAATTTATTTATTTTTCAGATGAGGTTTCAGTTTTACCGAAAATTTGTCACCCTTTTGCCTTAGTCACACAGGTGCTGACATTAGAATTATGTACCATGGCCCCTTGCTCACATATGTTTAGTTTTAGTTTCAACACTGTAACAATGTTTGGCTTTAAGAGATACTTTTAATTTCTATCTATATATTAATTACTGATTTTCAAGTGATTGATTTCATCTGTAATTAGTTTTGTTTCATAATTCTCAATAAAAATTAATTTTCCATTGTATTCTTTAACTATTAAAAAAAAGAAATCAAGAAAATAATCCTGCCCACAAGAGTCAACTTGTGATATACATACCACTTGTGATATACCTAACCAAGGGGTTGGAAAATTTGTACACTGAAAACTTTATAAAGCACTGAAGAAGAAAAAGATCATGTTTTCTCTAATATAAGGGCCCTAGTTTTCATATAGATACAAAAACTGATCTATATATATGACGTGAATGAAGAAGTGAAACTATCTGCGAGACTAACTAGGGGAGAGAAGGGGGAAGGGAAGAAAAGGCCTATGCTCAATCTATAGCAAATGCTTGTATGAAAATCTCCCTACGCAACACAGTACCATGTTTTTTATGAATACGCACAATGAAAAAAAAAGTTACTTATGAATGGTACAATCCCAAATTATCTTCAACCAAAAAATTATATATATACTAACCTTTTCATAGTATTTACTGCATCCAAAGCCAAATAGCAACAAATGCCCATGAGAGTCTGTACAGGCAAAATGGTTTCCATCTGGTGAAAATTTACAATCAAATACTGCACCATGACCTTGGCCTTCGATCTGAAATTCAGGGGAGTCTTTTAAGTCACTGTAAGTTTTTCACAAATATCAAGTAAGCATTAGCTTCTCCTGGCTATTCCCTTGGATTCTGTCATGAGTCATTTCAATGTACTCTCTGGGTTCTGTAGCCAGAACCGTAGAGTAAACAGTAAAACTCTGAAATATACTTCTGGAGAATAACATTGTGGTGGATGCAATAAACAACTGCACCTAACATAAATACTTATGAAATAATAAAAGATGCATCAGGAGAGTTAAGAGGATCTATACGCAATCAAATTGACAAAGGTGCTATTTAGTAAAGTGAAGGTATTTATGTTTATATCTTAAGCTATAACACAAATAAGCCTTTAAATAACTACCTTAAAATTAAACAATACAAATAAACTACTAACAAAGGACTTGGTATTATTAATGATTTGGATTTATATAAAATCTGTAGGAGTGAGCTCAAAACCCCATCTACAGTTTAGCATTGTTTAATCTTAGCAATTCTTAAGAAAAGGACCCTTCACTTGCATGACATGAGTATGCTCATCATGAAAGAATGGTGTTTTACTGAGAGAAATGACAGCCACTCAGTGTTTTACATGATGTGTATGAGATTTATAGCATGAGCATCTATAGTAATACACAAGATATTGTGGGAAAAACAAAGATATTGCAGTGCACACGTGTAACCCAAGCACTTAAGAAGTAGTAAAGGTGCTGCAGAGATGGCTCAGTGGTTAAGAGCACTGGCTGCTCTTCCAGAGGTCCTGAATTCAATTCCCAGCAACCACATGGTGACTCACAACCATCTGTAATGAGATCTGATGCCCTCTTCTGCTGTGTCTGAAGACAGCTACAGTGAACTCACATAGATAAAATAAATAAATCTTAAAAAAAAAAAAAAAGTAGTGCAGAAGGATCAGAAGCTCAAAGTCAGGATGTATACTTAGGATACATGAGACACCGTTTCCTCCTCCTCCTCCTCCTCCAACAACAACAACAACAACAACAGAACGTGTGTGTGTATGTGTGTATACACAAACACAAATGTTTATTTTCCAGTAAGTTTGACTATGAAAGTCATATAGCTGAAGTATATAGCAGAGACAGATACATGTATTACAGTCATTTTATTAATTATAAATTAAAATTATGTTAATGTCAGTTTACACTTTAAATCCAGTTTGGTTGAAAGAGTTTAGATGTAGACATCAGAATTTGAAAAATGCTAACAATCATGGTGAATAGCCATGCTGAAAGGTCTAACTCTAAGCCCATGATTCATTCTCTGAATTATTACACTGATTTAAACATAAGATGACAAGCTGTTCCTTTGTCCTAGACTACTGGATTATCAAAAAACCAAAGTAAGATTTAATAGGAAAATATGAACTTTATACACACAGTTTTCTTACCATATTAAAGTAATTTCGTATTTTGGTCCCCCGGTCAAGGTCCCAAATAAAAATGTTCCCATCATGACCTGCTGAAAGTATGATCCTTTGATCAAATGGATGTGCTTCTAGAACAAATACTTCATCATCATGCCCCTGTGATGAAAATCAATATTAGAAATGAAGATGCAACTCCAGATGTCTGACTTATTTTTCCAAATGTTCTTGAGCACTAGAAGTCTGGTTAAGATGAATTAAGGCATATCAAACAAATAGAATTCACTTGTGGGTGCTTTTTAAATAATTACTCTAGAGGTTCTTAAATGCACAACTGCTGATTTTATAAACCTGATGTCATAGATAAAAGATAAAATAGATAAAAATGCTCACTTACCACTGAAATATAATTTTGAGATCTAAGACTTCACTAATTTCTTAAAAGCCACAGAAAATACAACAGGCAGAGGGTATGATGGCATATGTACTTCTGGCAGTCAAGGCTACACTAATTTTTTAAAAGCCACAGAAAACACAACAAACAGGGTATGACAGCATATGTACTTCTGGCAGTCAAGGCATGGATACAGGACAAACAGAGGCCATCCTTGACTATACAGTGAGTTTGAACCCAGTTAGGAATACACAAAATAGGGTCTCAAAGTAGAGTAGAAGTTGCAGGCCAGTGAGTGGAAAACAGACATTTCACTATAACATCTATCTACTCTTACTACCATGGTAAAAGACCTGATTGGTTTCCATCCAATGTTCTCATCATTTGTATCTCTAGTCTCAGAATTCAAGAGGCTGAGGTAGGACTAGCTTAGGTCCAAAAGTATATAGTAAAAGCTTACCTCAAAATATTACCTTAAGACTACCCCCAAATTATACAGTGCTAAGATGAATAGGTAAAATTCTATTACAGAAAATACCATCAATGAAGAGAGCCAAAATTCTTCCCTATGACTACAAAAAAAAGTTCTTTCTATGCTGTAACTACGACCTTTGTTCAAGAATCATCTGAACAGCCACCATTTCTTAGTTTCCTAAAAGTATACTCAATAAATCATAAATTGATATTGTTAATACAAGTGCTAATGGCATTTCTATTTCAGAGTAAATTAGTACAAAGTCTTTCCCACATCAGACCTGCTCACTGTGATAAATATATATTGGTGCCTCTTGGACTTTTCATAAACAGCCCTTATTTGGTTAAAAGGTTTTCTCTTTTAATAAGCCACAAAGAGAAAATGCTCATTACTTTTCTATTGATTTCGAATACCTAATCCAAAATTGTTCACCCAGTAAAAGCCCAGGAATCACTGTTTGAATAGAAGAGCTTTTTTCCCCACAAAGACCATGACATAAATTGTTACAATGGAAATGTAAGTACAATATGAAATAAAAGGCTTGGAATTTAGACCAATTGGTAGAGTTCTTCCCTAGCACCATATGCCCTGAGGAAAACCATGTGGTAGCACATGCTTATAATCCCAGCACTTGGGAGACAGAGCCAGGAAAAATAAAAGATTCAAGGTCATTATTGGCTAAATTGAAAGTTTAAGGTTAGCCTGGGCTACATGAAACCCATCTCAACTTTCAAAAAAATGAATGAGTGAATGAAATAAAGACCAAAAAAGAAAAGTAGCTCTGTCTGTCACAAAGAATAATTTTGCCAGTAAAATTCAGTGAAAACATAGCTATGAGTCAGCCACAAGAGTGTCACTAAACGAGACTAAAGTAACTATGAAGATGGAACTTTACATGGATCTATTAAGTTAACAGGCTCATTCTTAAAGCCAGGAATTTTAAGATATGGATGTTCCATGTCTAACTCAGTAAACACTAGCTATCTGTGGCTATTAAGCATTTAAGATACGGGGAGTACAAATTGAGATGTTTTGTATGAAGACTTTGTATGAAAAGTGAATGTAAAATGCGCTTCATTAGTGAATCCATTTTAAAATGATGTATTTTGGATATATTAAGTATGTTAGGGAAATTAGACTGTTAATTGTCGCTGCTAAAAAAAAAACTGGTATTGTATTATGTATATAGCTTATTTATTGTTTGGAGTATTGTTCCAAACCAACATTACCAATTAAAGAATCAAAGAAAGAATATAGGTTTTCTGTTTGTTTTTATTTATTGACTGGTGTTGAGACATGATTTTCCTGTGTAGCGCAGGCTAGTGTGGTATTTAATATGTAGCTCAGGCAAGACTCCAACCTATGGCACTCCTCCACTTCAGCATCCTATCTGCTGTTATGACAGACAGAGGTGAAGATAAACACAGTTTGCTGGATAGATATGAAAACAATGTAAAGTAGTCAGAAAGTTTCGAGTCTAAACCCTGCCATTTAATACTACATTGAAAAAAAATGGCAGTCACTTGGATTTCCCTCAGTAAATAAAATGCTTATAAAGTGATAACTGAAGCAGAGATGGGTAAAGAGGTCAACCTATATCATGATGAACTGGGTAAAGAGGTCAACCTATAACATGATGAACTGACCAACAACCCAACCCACATGCATTTTGCTATTAATCTTAGAGATGCAGCATTCTTCTACTATAAGAAACATGTAAAATAGAAAAGCACTATCATTTCAACTACTTCTTCCTGTTCCCTCTATTTCTTACATAACTTACATAAACTGATCACTAAAGATAGAAAATGTAGGATATATGTGCAAAAAAGAATAAAAATGTCCTACCCCTCAGTAAAGACAAACTACTGTATACTTGAAGAAAAGATCTGTATAAATACTAGGCTTAGAAATAACCTTTAAGGACACAATACTACAGGAAGATCCAGCAATACCTCTCCTGGGCATATACCCAGAAGAAGTTCCAACTGGTAATAAGAACACCTGCTCCACTATGTTCATAGCAGCCTTATTAATAATAGCCAGAAGCTGGAAAGAACCCAGATGCCCCTCAACAGAGGAATAGATACAGAAAATGTGGTACATCTACACAATGGAGTACTACTCAGGAATTAAAAACAATGGATTTATGAAATTCTTGGACAAATGGATGTATCTGGAGGTTATCATCCTTAGTGAGGTAACCAAATCACAAAAGAAGTCATTAGATATACACTCACTGATAAGTGGATATTAGCCCAGAAACATAGAACACCCAAGATACAATTTGCAAAACACAAGAAAATCAAGAAGAGGGAAACCAATGGATGGATACTTCATTAGAATAGGGAACAAAATACCCATATAAGGAATTACAGAGACAAAGTTTGGAGTTAAGACGAAAGGATGGACTATCCAGAGACTACCCCACCTGGGGATCCATCCCATAATCAGCCACCAAACCCAGGCACTATTGCACAATACCAGAAAGATTTTGCTGAAGGGACCCTGTTATAGCTGTCTTGTATGAGGCTATGCCAGTACCAGGCAAATACAGAAGTGGATGCTCACAGTCATCTATAAGATGGAACACAGGGACCCCAGTGAAGAATCTAGAGAAAGCACCTAAGGAGGTGAAGGGGTCTGCAACCTTATAGGTGGAACAACAATATGAACTAACCAGTACCCCCAGAGCTCGTATCTCTAGCTGCATATGTATCAGAAGATGGCATAGTCGGCCATCACTGGGAAGAGAGGCCCCTTGGTATTGCAAACTTTATATGCCCCAAGACAGGGGAATGCCAGGTCCAAGAAGTGGGAGTGGGTGGGTAGGGGAGCAGGGCAGAGGGAGGGTATAGGGAACTTTCAGCATAGCATTTCAAATACATATAAAGAAAATATCTAATAAAAATAAATAAGTAAAAAGAAATAACCTTTAAAAATTATTCATGATTTCAGTGGTGTATCATTTATTAGTCTTATGAGGTAAATGTAACAAAAGACCCCAAAAGTAATCTCCAAAGGCTAATGTGTTATAGAAAAGGAAAGCAAAACTTAAATGTCTTTCTCCTAGAAGAATCAATTTTCCACTCTTTTTTGAGACAGTGTCTCACTATTGCCTAGGTCTTAAACTCCTAGGTCCAAGTAATCTTCATACCTCACCATAAGCGACAGACATATGATACACCAATGCACTAGGCTTAAATAGTTTCTTTTCCTATTAAAAAAGTAGAATACTTACAGATAAAGTATGAAGAAGCTGCCCTGTGACAGAATTCCAAACTTTCAAAAGGAAATTGTTCACTGCAGTAATAACAGTGGTATCATACCGATCCCAAGCCACCATAGTCACCTTTAGTTTAGTGACTTTGTCTTCAGCTGATGTCAAATTATTCCTGAAGCAATAATTTGAAATAGTCATATTTTGTACATTTTAACAAAGAGAAACAGAAAACAGCAAATATGACCAAATTTTTAGTACGATGTAAATGATTTTGTGCTGGAAAGCTTTTTGCCAATTAGACATAACCTAGAGTCACGTGGGAAAAATGAATCACAATTGGGAAAATGCCTCCATTAGCTTAGCCTTTAGATAATACTGTAGGGCATTTTCTTGTCTAACCATTGATGTGGGAGGGACTAGCCTACTATGAACAATATCACTTCTAGGCAGGCGGTCCTGGGTAAGAAAGTGGCTTGAGCAAACAATAGAGAAGAAGCCTAAGTAAACACTGTTCCCAATGGCTTCTACTTCAGTTCCTGCCTCCAGGTTCTTGCCTTGAGTACTTTAGTGATGGATTATAACCTAGGAGCTATAAGATGAAAGATGTGCTTTCCTCTCCAACTTGATTTTGGCTATGATGTTTAATCACAGCAAGAAAAACCAAACTAATAAAATAGTTACTTGGAAGTACACAAAAAAGCAAAATTATAAATAACTCTGTATCTTAAAAAATAAAATTCACAGAATGATCATGTTTGTCTGCCAGACAATACAAAACACGTACAGTGATCATGTTATCCCCATAAGTATTACTTTTTAAAAAAACTAATAGTCTTTGTAAATAAGTATCAGAATATTTTTTGACATAAATGAATATGCCATTAACTATATCTGTCTATGACTATAAAATCAGTTTATTTAATAAGGTAGTCAATTTAAAGCTCAAACACGGAGAAATTGAATTATCTGGAGGACATTGATATATCATCTCATCAGCAGTAAGCTGCTGAAAACAGATAGCAATTAAGTGCATATATCTATATAAATGCAAACAATATGAAATATGAAGGAGTACTTCATAATTAGAGGAGAAGGTAAATTTATTATAGTACTTAATAAGAATAACTCTTAAAATAGAAGTAGAGATAGATGTAAAAAAAATGACATATGAAAACTAAGCTAGAAAATAACTCCATGGGAGACAATAAAACTCAAGACATTGAAGAATCACAATGACCAGAACTGCAGACAAATCAGCAATCAACAGTAAAGCAACAGTTGCTAAGAGATGGAAGGGGCAAAATTCATGCATAGCAATTCATTCCAAACTAGTTACTAACATAAAAAGTATATTCTTTATTAAATATTGTATAATGTAAAAGATGGTATGCCATGGGAGACCCCCTGAAATATCTAGCATCCATGCTTACCCACTCATTTTAGTAGCCATATCTAGCACTATGCTCTTCCACTCTTGTTGTTGATATTGCCATATTCTTGCTGTTCCGTCTCTACTTCCACTAACAAACCTTAAGCTGGAAGGTAAAATAACCTTGTTATTTTTTCCCAAAATTCATCACATTTTCTTGATTACAAAATAAATAGCCTTTGCCTCAAGACACTACTGGGATATGTAAAACAGTACACTAATCTTAAAAAAAAAACAGTTTGGCAGTTTCTAAAATGCTAAACTAAGTTACCTTTTCACCCAGCAATCATATTCTCCAGGTACATATCCACCAAAAGAAATGAAAACATTAATACTTATAAAATGTGTACGTGAAGATGCATGGAACACTCAATAATCCCCAAAGCAGAGACAAATGAAATATTTGCAATAGGTAAATAAAACATGTCATTCATACAACAGAATTTTTCAGTAATGAAAAAAAATGATATGTTTTATAATATGGGGGAATGCTGAATATGCAAGAAAGTCTAATGACAGTTGCCCAGTGCTGGAGAAAGAGTGATGATAGGTTCAAGGACTCGTAACTAAAGGGAACAAGCATTCTATAAGGCGAAAGAACAGGTTGTTCTAAGAATAACTACACTGAAGGTTGCACAACCCTATAAATACACCAATATTTTTATTATGTAGCTCAATAACTCACAAGATTGATACTGTATTTTTCCTAATCTTTCAGATATATATTTAAACCAGATATGCACTCAGGTTCATAAACTCTCACATTCACACAGAGTGGGGGGAAGAGAGGGAGGGGGGAGGGAGAGAGGGAGAGGGGGCGGTGGGGGGGAGAGAGAGAGAGAGAGAGAGAGAGAGAGAGAGAGAGAGAGAGAAAGGAAGAGACAGAGGGAGTGAGAGGGAAAGAAAGAGAATATTAAAACTAAAACTAAGTGCTAGAAAGATAGCTCCACAGTTAAAAGCATGTACTACTCTTGCACACTGTCAATTTCCTGTTAACTCCAGCTCTAGAGGATCTGACCTTTTTGATCTCCTTAGGTATCCACAGTTATGTGGACAGATACCCATGCTTGCACACACTTGCACACACACACACACACACACACACACACACATTTAAATGCACACAATTAAAAATGAAAATAAATCTTAAAAAATAACTCAGGAAACTAGAGAGGTAGCTCAGCAGTTAAGAGTACTTTCTGCTCTTCCAGGGTACCTGGGATTGACTCTGAGCACCCATGACAGGTGAACTACATTTGTTTGTAACGCCAGCTCTGGAGAATATAAGTCCCTCTTCTGATCTATGCAGGCATCTACATACATGCGGCTAAAATACACACACAAACACACACACACTCTACAAATAAATTTAAAAGTCACTTAAAAATGGGAATATGGCTAACTTATTCTTCTATTTTATTTTAATGTTTTATCATTCTTAATACAGATAAACTGGATTATATTTCACAAAGTTGGTTAAGTTCATCTTTGTAGTTACTCACTGTTCAAAAATACCTTGAAATAAAATAGATTTTTTTATTTCACCCACAGAATTGGTATATAGGCATATAGATACAAACATATGCTAATTTTATGTATTTTGTTCCAAATCTTAGACCAAAAAGACTGTGAACTTTGGGTATCAGATATTTTAGAGAGCTCACAGTTATTTGTATATAAGGTCTGACTTTACAGAGATAGGGAATGAAACTTATGGAGAGTGGAGACTGGTGATTCATATGTTCACAGGATGTCAAAATAGGTATCTCAGGACAAGCTCCAAGTAGGACATGAACCTGAAAATCCATATGAGACTTAAATAAGACAGAATCAGGAGACAGAGAAAGGGAGGCATAGAGACAGAAAAGAAAAAAAAGAGAAAAGGAGATGGGAGCTAAGACATACAGGAGGGAAAGGAAAATAAGGTAGAAGGTGGGGAATGACATTGCTGGACAAGAGTAATGTGAGGGAAAGTATAAGCAAAGTAGTGGATGGAATAATGTAAAAAGATGGAAGAGAAATCCATAAAGCGACTAGGAAAAATGCACAGATTGATAAGAGAAAAGAATGTAGTTGTCTAAGTCAAGTTGTATGGAATCTGGAAATGCCAGTTTGAGATTTAAAATTCTTTCCAGAGCAACAGAAGAAAAATGATAAGAAAATTTCTGAGCCGGGCGTGGTGGCACACGCCTTTAATCCCAGCACTTGGGAGGCAGAGGCAGGCAAATTTCTGAGTTCAAGGCCAGCCTGGTCTACAGAGTGAGTTCTAGGATAGCCAGGGCTACACAGAGAAACCCTGTCTCAAAAAACAAACAAACAAACAAACCAGACAAAAAAAGAAAGAAAGAAAGAAAGAAAGAAAGAAAGAAAAGAAAAGAAAAGAAAAGAAAAGAAAAGAAAAGAAAAGAAAAGAAAATTCTGAATAGGAAAAAAATGTAAGCTTGTCAGAGCCATACTAATCAAATAATATAATTCCTGATTAATGTCAGGTGATCAAAGAAAACAGAAAAGGCAAAGTATACAACAACAAAGGAACTCACGGAGCAGAAGAGCAGACAGACTATGGTCACTACTGAGTTACCCATTTTAAAGAGATAGAGATAGCAAGGAAGACAGACACGGACTCTGAACTTTAGAGTCTAAACAAAATAGCTTGTTTCTGCCTCATATACATTTTCTGTAAGGAGAGAAAGAACTCTGAGCTACTTTGTCTAATGTTATCTCCCAGTGATAATACAGATCATCAGTATAGCCAGCTTCTGTTGCCAAGGACTGTACAAAACAGTCTCCCTCTCCAAGGATGCATCTTATTTTATCTTTAAAAGTAGCCAAACAATTCAAGTAACCAAGATCATCTTAAAACAATACAATCAAAAAACTTTTGGCAGCTAGTGAAATTACAGTACAATGAGAGATATCCAGAACTACAGGAAGTGGGTCCAGGTACAAATGCATTCCTAGGTTTGACTTCAGTGAGTGTAAATTGAGCTGAAGGAGTTTAACTGTGGGAAAGGTGATGTATACAGATGCTTAGCCTAGAAAAGGATTTCTAATTAAGTTTCTTGAAATGTCAATGTCTGAATATCAACTGTATTAGTTTGGAGGGAATAATAAAAAAGTCAAATATTTCTTTATACAAATATGTACTCCATAATTACCTGTCTCCGTTGTTACAGAACTGAACAGCAACAACTTTGTCCTAAAACATAGAACAACAGACTTTCGATTAAATGAACTTATGTAAAAAATAGTGTCCTTCTCCTAAATTTACATGTAAAAGCTTTACAGGGTAGATTCTCTTTTAATATAATGTTCATTTTACAAACTCATTTTGCTTAAAAAGATAAATCCCTGAAGCCTCAATCAATGTACAAAATTAAGTTTGTGGTATTCTGAAACAAACTAAACATAAACAAATCTGCTTATAAATCATATCAAGGGATCTATAGCTCTGAAATGATCCTACCCTATTACATACTCCCCGAGATAATACAGAAATAGAAGGAACTACCTTAAAACACCTGAGGTCATTGAAAGTTCCCAATTGTTTCTATAACTTTTGAGAACTATTTATTTACTTCTGTTTTCCACATGTTCATTTCAATATTATAAAGGATTCTCTAACATTCTGTATGTCCTACATTTTTTATGCCGTGATTTATGTTTTTGTATATAAAGATGACAACATTAAAACCAAAGCCAAAATTTATAGTCCTTGCTTTCTTTGATAAAGAAGCTAAAATATACTGCACTCATTTTCACAACACCCACTTGTCAAACTACACTTGAACTTAACTTTTAATAAAAACAAACAGCAAAACCTTCATACTTAATGATTTTTAATTTTTAAACATTATCCATTTATTTAGATACTTCTGACTTAAATAGTTTTGCAGTTTCCATATGGTATTTATTGATAAATTCTGAGTTCTCACTGACACAAGCAATAACTAACTTTAGATGTGCTGAAGAAATAATATAACCTTAACAATTAACACACGGGGTAGACCATTCATTTGAACAGGGGATTTTTACTTGATAATACTTTTATTCTTACCTGGGACCTTGCAAATAAGACTGCAAATGCTATGTTCTTCATCATTTCCCCCTTAATTCTTTCCTACTCATATATTCTCTCTTCTCTCAGTGCTCTATGAACTAGACTGTGCTTGCATACACAGTGCAAAGGGATTGCCTTGTCATGCTTAGCTCAAATGGATTAAATTTGTGGTTTCAGAATGAGATCTCTGAGTATTTCTAAGTGTTTCTCTTGCACAATTTAAATAAGCTTCCAATATTTTGTATGTAGAACATGAAGCATCAAGATGAGAGCAAGCTGAATTTGATATGTCTAAAACTGGACAGTTCTCAAAGGAAAAATGCAAATGGTAATAAATATTTGAAAAGGTATTCCACATTCTTATCCTTCAGGGGAATGCAAATTGAAATGACATACATTAAGATTCTATCTCACCTCAGAATAGTCAGAATGGCTATGACAGATAAAACAAACAAAATATGATAGCCAGAATATGAAGAAGGCATCCCCCATGCTACACTGCTGATGAGAACATAGAGTGTTAGAGGCACTATGAAAACCAGTATAGAGGTTTCTTGAAAATTCAAAAACAGTCCTACCATAAGACCCATGTATATGACTTGTGGAGTCACACAAATGATTCAAAATCAACCTAATAGAGATCTTGCACATTCATGTTTACTGCTGCATTACTCACAAAAACTGATAAGTGGAACAATTCTACATGTTCATTAGCAGATGAATGGTTAAACAAAATGTGGTACATGAATACAACAGATTATATTTTGTCAATGCATAAAGCAGAATTAAAAATCATATTTGCAGGAAATGGGATGGAACTGGATACTTGGATATTTTTCTAAATAAGCCAAACGTAGAATGTCAAATATATTTCTCTCATTCATGAAGTATATCTATGCCTGTATAGGTATGATATGAAAGGAGAAAGACTATGAGAGAGGAGAGGGGGATTTAAGTGTATGCACGGAATAAAACAGGGTAATGGAATATATGTAAAACTAAATCAAAGAAGAGAAAGGGATAAGCCGGAAAAGGAAAGGAGGTGGAGAAAGGGTTTTTACTAAGAACAAAGTATAAGAACTATGTATAAATATGACATATTGAATCACTAATTTGTATGCTAAATAAAACACTAATAATAAAAATAAGTGAAGACTGCTATTGCTAAGGAAGATTAGATTCAATTGAACCGTTGATGATACTGTGAAAAACATACAAAGATCAAAAAGCTCAATTCATGAAAGCATTTTCCCATGAATATTCTTAAACTGCCTTTTAAGTATGCAAAACCTTTTATGTATAGTCTAATAGGGTTCATCTTATGTACTACAACCAAAATAATTCCAGAATTTCACACTTGTCTTCATTACTAAAGAATTATCTTGATTGAAAGGTTTTAATATTTGTTTATATTAAAGAATGGTTCAGCCCAGAAAAGACAAGAGAGATTCAAAAACAGAAAAGAAAAGAAAAGAAAAGAAAAGAAAAGAAAAGAAAAGAAAAGAAAAGGCAATAAATATAAGTGTCTTATTTTGCTCTTACCGTATGTGATTCTAATTCAGCAATTTTCTCAGGTATCTCAGAACCCAAATAGTATATCCTAATTACATGATCAGTGCTCCCTGTTGTAATGAACATACCACCTGGAAGATTAAAACAAAATAAACCCATAGTACCAAGGCACTTCTTTAGTTGTATTTAGTTTTTTATTTTACATTAGTAACAAGCCTTTGAAAACCAAAGTTGTCTTAGTTACAAATAATAATGTCGTATTAATATTTCAAAGAAAATAAAAGAAATAAAATTCATGACAAACAACAGAGTTGTGTCAATTAACAAAACTTTAATTCTAGCTGATGGGAAGGTTAAGGCAGAAAAAAAAATTATATTTAAAGTTGTCCAGGGCTTCAAAGTGACTTCAAAGTCAGCCTGGGCAATTGCGGTCTTGCATCAAAATAAGAAAGTAAAGGCCAGTGAGACAGCTCGGTGTATAAAGGTGCTTGTCGACAAGCCCTGTGATCTGAGTTCAATCCTCAAACCCCACATGGTGGAGGGAGAAAACTGACTCCAGAACACTGTACTCTGACCTAGCCAAACGTGCCATGGCACACATAGGCACATGTATACATATATAATAAATGTATGTTAAAAATGAAAACCCTCTTGGTTTAGAAAGTTAAAAATTAATAAGCAAACAGTGAAAATGAAGTTAGAAGACTGTAGAGATAGTTCAGTGATTGAATGTTTGCATAGCAGTTCAAGGGTCTAGGTCCAATTCTCAGTGTCATGAGAGACAAAGATTAGCAACTAAGACAAATATACCCTTTACCTAACAAAATATACCTATTATATATTAGACTTTGGATTATTGATTAAAAACTATACAAATCAACGTTTTAAGAACATTATATTTTATATAAAATACAATGTCAAAACTCTAAGATTACTGATACGTACAATAATCTTAGAACACCTTATATATGAAGCCATAACTATGTATATTTTCTGTAAAGTTAAGCTAGGAATTTTGTATTAAATTGGGGAGGGTTAGGTACTATATATTTTAGTTAGTGGGTATTAGGGTTGGGAACTGTTTATTCTTTGCCAAAGAAAACTAGCATTATATAAAAAGTATTGAATTAAATTAAAAAAAATTATTACTAAGTGCTAATTAGTCAAACAGGTTTGTGTAGCATAACACATGGTTTACATCTTTGGTAGGCTTAACTTTAATCACACATTTTTCTTCATAAAAAAAAAACTTAAATTGGTCCTTTAGAGATGGATCATTTTAAGTACTAAAAGCATCCAATTTTGATACATACCAGAACTGAAAGATGAACAAGATATCTGAACTCCAGGTCTGGATCTCTCAGTAAATTTTACTGGGCGATCTCTAAAGAATAAAGTAAACGTTTTATATTCTATCAGGCTCATCTAATGGGCAAAAATCTTAGCACACTGATGAATACTGATCTACTTAGCAACAATATTAGATTTAAAAAACTAAAGAAAAGAAGCTAGTAAGGGGTATTATCTGATTTTCAGTTAAAAGTTTTTAAACCTTATAAATATAACTTGACATCAAAATTTTGACAACAGTTTTGCAAATATATTGCCATGCATTTGCTGATATTATTATAAAATGTTCAGGTCTGGAGAGATGGCTCAGCGGTTAAGAGCACTGACTGCTCTTCCAGAGGTCCCGAGTTCAAATCCCAGCAACCACATGGTGGCTCACAACCATCTGTAATGAGATCTGATGCCCTCTTCAGGTGTGTCTGAAGAAAGGTACAGTGGACTGATATACATAAAATAAATTAAATAAAAAAGAGCTTCAAAATGTCCAGATACATCTTACCCCACTCTTCCCTATGAATTTCATGGTCTAAACACCGATTTTATAAGAATACTTATCCTAAAATCACTAAACATTAAAACAGGTATAAATATGCACATCTATATACGTCAATACTTGAACTACTTTAACACCAAGGTAATGAAGATAGATAAATTTGATTTGTCACAAAATCCCTAAAACTTAAACTTACCTAAACTTCATTGTTTTTACATGCCATTGCCAGAAACAAATTGTTCCATCAGCACCAGTAGAAGTGAGGTATCTAGTTGTGCCTTTAGTTGATGGACAAAACTTGAAAAGAAGTTAAATAAGATATGAAGTTTTCCCATTCCAACTATTTTTTTGTACAAATGCAGCACGTAAATCACTTAAGACTCTAAGTATCAGTTCAGTGAGATGGCTTGGTGTGTAATGTCCAAGGTCCTGAGTTTAGTTCACTGAATCCAGACAATAGACTGAGAAAAACATCTACCGTAAGCTCCCCTGGCCTTCACACTTGTGCTGTGTATAGCGAATACCTGAAGCCCACATACATGTACAAATACCACATATACACAAAGAAAATAATTTCAGTGTCAGGGTTTTGTTGCTTAAATTCCATAGATAAATGAATATTTGACAAAAAAATTAAATACCAAAGCCTCCAGAAAGTAGTAATTGAGGGGCTAGAGAGACAAAACTTGGCAGTTAAGAATGCTTGTTGCTCTGCTAGAGCAGTTTTAGTTCCCAGCGCTCACACTGGGTGGTTCACAATGTCTTAAAACTCCAGTTCCAAGAGATACAATGCCTTCTTTTGGCCTCCACAGACATTACCACACACACATACACATCACCTCTGCACACATATACACATAATACTTCTAGAAATAAAATCTTAAAATGAAAACAATATTTGATGCTAAAATATCTCAGTGCTAGCTGTTTTAAATAATTTAACATAATACTTTTAGGATAGTTTAATGGAGAATGGATTCACACATCATTACTATGTTAAATTACAACAAATGCAGCAAATATATGCTCCTACTAAGGAAAAAAACTGTGGCTTTTTCTCTTGAGATCAGGTTTTGCTATCTAATTCTACTGGTTTATAGCTTCCTATGTCGACAGGCTGGTTCTGCACTTGCTGCTGCTATCCTACCTCTGCCTCTAGAATGCTGGGATTCCAGGGTTATGTCACCATGCGCAGGTGGTTTTGTCTTTTTCAAATTGAAACCATTTTCAATTGTTTTCTTAGATAAAATTAAATATATTAAGTCTTTATTACTATCATTGCAGTATGAACAGATTAAGATAAAATACACTTAGGTGAGTTGGCAATTTAAATAATCATGACTCTCCTAAATGGACCACAGTCCTTTTTTTTTTCATTCATTCATTCATTCATTCATTTATTTTTACACTCCATATTTTATCACCACCACCACCCCCCCACCGTTCACCCTTCCACTGTTCCACATCCCACACCTCCTGCCCACTATCCTGTCTCCAAGAGGATGTCCCTATCCCCACCCCCACCCCACCTGACCTCTAAACTCCCTGGGGCCTCAAGTCTCTTGAGGGTTAGGTGCATCAACTCTAGTACACTTCTCTGGCTCTGACCCTGGGCATTTTATATGTCCTCAGAAAAGAATCATAGAAAAGGAAGGGACCATCTGTCTCCAAGATAGCTAAGCCATAGGAAAATGTTTAAAACCAGACCAGATTTTCCAGTAAGGTTATGAATTTCAAAATCATAAATGAGGGGCTGGAAATATAACTCGATGGTAGAACACTTGCCTAACATGCACATGGCCCTGAGTATAATCCTTAATACCAGAATAGAAAAATCCCAAGTGAAAATAATAATTTCCATTGAGATAATAATTAAGGATTAATATATATATGAGACTGATGTCTTGAGCTCAAATAAAAATAAATAAATCATTATACATATTAAGGTTAATTTAATTAGTTCAATCTAAGGCCTTATGTTTGAAATGAACATTGTCAATTAATATTATCTATTAGTACCGAATAGATTAAAAAATAAGTTTTATGTAACATGCCTTTTAATAGTTTCAATCCTCAGATAAAGAAAACTGTATTGCAATGGCTAATATACAGTCTATATCAAGAGTCAATAAATTATGGCCCATATATGACATCCAGTTTGCTGACTCTTTATGTAAATAAAATTTAATGGAACACAGTAACCTTATACTGTCTATGGGTATTTTGTCACTTGTAAAAATAAACGTGAGTGATTTGCCAAAAACTGTATGCCCTGGGAAATCTAAAATATTTACCAACTTGTCTGCGAATTTGCTGCTGATTAGCAATTCATAGGAGTGAAAACATGAACAATAAGAACTTTACTATCTCAAGAAATTCTGAAATTTAAATTTATAGTTATACATTTAAATTGCTTTAACAATCACATGTTGACATGCTGCTATATATTAGTTACATTATTTTATTTGACAAATAGTGTTACAGGTTGTTGAAAAAAAGCAAATATATTTCTTTTTGAGACAGGGACTCTCTAGTGTTGGCTGTCCTGGATATTGCTATATAGAAGAACCTGGCCTTAAACTCAGAGATCCTCATACTTCTACCTTCTAGGATTAAAGGCATGTGCCATGATGCCTGGCATGAAAGAAAGGACATATATTTCTAACATACCAATTGATACATAGAGAATATTGAGCAAAACTATACTGCATAAAAAGAATCTGAAATTCTATCATTTGGTGGCAACCACTACTAATATATCATTTCAGGTTAATGTTATGTATTCATAAAATAAAGGAAATAAACTGGAGGGATAGTATACTGTGAATGAAAAGATAGCTAATAAGTTATAGTAAATAATATAGACTGTCAATGGATAATTACTACTGTGGACAAAATGCCATGCCAATGTGGGTAGCTAAAACTTCACAAGGCCTCACCCCTAGATGAAGAGCTACATGCAATCAATGGCTATTGAGGCAGGGAGAATAAATTTCTCTAGAGATAAGCATATATGAGCAACACTAGATGTACTCAGAAGATTGTATACATATGTGTATAGATATAATCATAATAATAAAAAAATAGGTTTCAAATTTGACCAGGTGGCACAGGAGGGGTTGGGGAGGAAGGAAGGGGCAGAAATAATATAAACGCAATACTTCTATATAAAATTAAAAAAAAAACAATAAATTAAAAAAACAGTAATAAGATACAGACTGTTATGCTAAATATAATGACAAAATCAGAGAGATGGTCTTCTTTAGAAGATAAGATTTGCAGATTACTTATAAAGTGGGCAAGTACGTGAGTATCTAGGGGCCACTCCAAAGAAAGAAAATAAGAAAATAGGAGGAGAAAAATCAGATATATGACATAGAAAGCTGAGATAGGAAGAAGAGGAGGAAGAGAAGGGGGAATGAGGAGAAGGAAGAAGAAAAGGAGAAGGAGAAGAAGGATAGGAATTTATCAGTAGCTAAAACAGTAAAAAGGAAAAGCAAATAATAGTATATGTAGTCAAGGCAAGCTTAGAGGCTGAAAATGTCTAGAGTCTTGCTGCCTCTAACCTGTAGAATGGGAGCTAGTAAGGGCTCTGAGTACTACTGATAAGACTTAACTTCTATTGTACAATCATCTGTATAATATGTAGAATCTAGACTAGCACAAGAGAGTTCAGAGATGAAAATCAAAGAGAATTCTAGTTCAATAATCTAGCCACAGATGTTAGTGGCTCTAAACAGCATAGTACAGATGTAATTCATGAGAATGTTAATGATTCTGATTGCATTTTTCAGAAGTAGAACAAATATGACATGAGGACAGATTAGACTAATAGGAAAAATATAAACATTAATTACAATCATGAGATCATCCTATGTTTAGGTGTTATTGTAGTTAGGATGTTGTGTGTCTCCACAAAGATCCACATATTAAAGGTTTGGTCTACAGGGTAGGTTATTAAAGATGATGAAATCTTTCTGAGGAGGGTCACCAGGGGAAGTCTAGGGACTCCTGAGGGTATGCCTTCAAGGGACTATACCCACCTCCACTGTGCTTATGTGTCTTCCTGCAGGATGATTTTAGCTTTTATGCAAACATACCTCAGCCATGATTCATTTTTTTATGTTAGCATACTTCTGCCTGTATTATTTACAGCATGAAGTCATATAGACAGGAGTAGTTGCAGAGCTTGCAATATAGATTCCAACTTTATCGCTGTTATTGTGAGCTAAATAAACCCTCTTTACTTCATAAGTAATACCTTTTAAGGCATTTTATTTGTGACCGAAAAATGACTTACACAGGTGGGGAAAGCTTTGGTGGAATTAAATTTGAATAGGAAAATGAGTTAAATTTTGAGTATGGTGAGTTTGAGACATCTAGTAGACATTCATGCAATGATGGTAAGTACACAGCTGAATAAGCAAATATACAGCTATAAGATGGGCCCAAGATGAGGAGATTTGAGTTATCAGGTTAATCAACCTACAGCGGAATTCAAAAGCACAGTGTCAAATGATGTAAATAAGCACAAGAGTGAGATTTTCAAAATTCAAGACTATAGAGCAAGAGCAGGGCTCAAAACACTCTAACCTTAACTAATGAAACATGATAACCTTAACTAATGAAAATTTTAATTCAAAGTTTTAACTCTATGCAGTATGAGCATGCCTTCTGCTAGATCCCTATAAATAAGTGACATGGTACTAAAATAGCAAATAATAAATATAAGTAATGACTTCATTCAAAAGTATTGTCTTTTATCTACATGTAAAAGTCTAATAAGAATTTTTGGTTTTCTCTTGAGAAAAACAGAACAGTAAATGTAAAACTTCAGCTTAGTTTTGTTAAGAGCAAGGGCTTTTAAGATATCAAGGCCTTTTACTACCAAGATCTGGTCAAAGTAATATATGGACAACCTATTTTACATCACATACTAAGGTGAAACAAACAAACAAAAAAAAATCACTGAGACTAAAAATATAAAATCTTCATAATATTAAAACTACACACACACATATTAAATCTGGTATAAATCTTGAATTAAATATTAACAGAGTATGCCAATATTCATGTTAGAACTTGTTTATATCCTGATTAACAGGTATTAACTGTGCAGGCAGGCATTTGCAAATTTAATCCCTTCTTCACATATACACATAAGATGTCTCATTCTGGATTTGAAGAACCTTCATCATGTTTTTTATTTATTTCTAAAGGCACAGGTTTATATAAAAGGAAACAAATTAAACATATCTGTCTGCAGAAGTGAAACAAAGCTCTATGAGAGCATTCTTTCTGTTGCCATTCTTCCCGCTTTTGTCCATGTAATCTATGTCCATGTAAAATATCATATCTCCATTATACAAATGAGAAAATTCTCAGCTTTATTAACCTGGCAGAGAGCTTATCATTATTCTCACCTGTATGGAAGTAATAGAAGCTGAATGTCCCTGAAGGACAGCAACTGGTGCACAAGTACGAAGACACCATACTCTCACAACTTTATCACAGCTGCCTGCAGCAATGAGAGTATTTTCATAATTAACAGCCATGTCGGAGATTTCAGCAGAGTGCCCTCGCAGTGTGGCAAGGAGGCGTCCATCATCTGTTGCCCAGATTTTCACCAAACAGTCATCTGAACCCTACAAGGACACAAAAGACAGACTTAGAAGGAAACAGAAATGCACCATTTATACCAAGAAGGGGGAAAATACAAAGGAGTATTTTTATGAAGGAAAAATATAATGTACGCTCATTACAAAAATATAATGATTGTCTAAATGACAGAACTGACTCAGTATTCTACAAACTAACAGTAGCATTTGTGCCAAAGTCTTTAAACTAATAATCCTAAAGACATTTTAAATATTTTATGATTATTTTTAAATGAATAGCTATTAAGAATTTCTGCCACTGTTCCTTTCTATATGCCTAGTAGGCATGGCTTAATTGTCTTAATAGTTTTTCTACAAATATTTCAAAGTTTGGTCTATCGTGTACATTGATTTCTTTGGAAACCTGAGGCCATTAATAATCCCAAGTGAAAAATTTTATGTTACTCTTCCCTTTAAGAATTCCAAGTGAGCTTCAAATATAGAAGAATGAATTCTATTTGAATATGGTATAATAATTATCTATTTATTAAAAGATGACATGCAGCATTGTCAAGTCATCATAGCTAGGGACATAAATCATCAGCCGACAAGCCTATAATACAATCGAAGGAGTTATAATTTCTCAAACTATAAAGCACTTCCTTTGTTGTAGGATATAAATAGAAAATTAAAATTTGCTACTTCTCTCACCTCTGCATTAACAGCAGTGAAGCAATCACATTCATATTTTTAGACATATTAATATACTATAGATTTTACACAAAAGCAAAGAATATGACTTAGTAAGTAAAACTTAAAATTGGGAAATTTTAAAAATAACCAGCCCTAAAATCAAAGAAATATGTATAATGCAAGTGTAATCTTCAGGAATGTGCAGTTTAGTTCAACCATTCAATTCTGAAGGTTATGTAATCACTAAAGCCAAACCTGAAGCAAATATAAATGGAAAATGTCTTTTAATAAATACCTGCTGAACTGAATAAACCAGTTTATTTGTTTCATCTAAACTAACCATCTTGATTTTATATAGACTTCTAAGGACCTAATTTTTTGAATTAAATTTCCCAAATGATAGTGGCTACCATAGAACACCCTCTATTTATATAAAATGAGACATTATTTTCAATTTTAACCCGACTTTTTTGTATCAATTATGTCCAAATAGAGTAAGTCACTTATAAAACATAATATATTGGATAGCATGGAGTCTTGCTTCAGTTGTAAATGTATAATGCTACATATCATAAATTTTTAACTCACTGTAAAAATTCGCCTCCCGCTTCGATCAAAGGCTACACAGTAGACAGAAGATAAGTGTCCCAGAATTCTCTTATGCATCTTAATGTGCTGGTAAGCAGATGAGGGGAAAACATGGCTGAAGCGACTACATCCGGTTAATTGCCTGGCTGAGGTGATATTCACTGCAAGTAAAATCAAATAGGAGAATACATCTTAAAATCAGAAAGTGAAACTTATTGTAAGCAATTATGACTATTAAAATGAAACAAAATGGTAGAGCTGACAAACTTAATTCTACATAATGAGACATCTAAATTTTCTTATACATTTCATTATTTTCTAAATTCAAGAGTACTAACAATACTGTTCTGTTAGGTCTTGGAGACTCGATACTCTGGCTTCCTACAATTTATCAAGCACATTCTCTTTTTCTCATTCTATGATACTACATAGGTGTTAAGCAGCGAGTGAGCAAGCAAGAAAGAGAGAGGGGGGGCAGACGGAAGGAAGGAAGGAAGGAAGGAAGGAAGGAAGGAAGGAAGGAAGGAAAGAAAGAAAGAAAGAAAGAAAGAAAGAAAGAAAGAAAGAAAGAAAGAAAGAAAGAGGAAATCCCTTTGAGCTTATCAGTTTTCAACTTTTGGATTCTACCTATAGAGTTTTCCCCACAAGTTTTTATTACTGAACTTTTGAGGCTTTATTTACATCCTATGTGATCATCTTAAATCTTGCCCCCACCAGCATATAAATGAATAAATAAATAAGTAATTTTTTTTAAAAATTCATGAAGAATGTAACATAAGTCGAACAATTCAACAAATAACACCTAGATTCTGGTCACTTCTAAAATAGAGAACTTGGTTCTAATGTAAGGATTCTCAACCGTGTGTGTGTGTGTGTGTGTGTGTGTGTGTAAGTCCTTCTGATCTTTGTTACACACTAATACTGAGTAACTCACATGGTTATTTTAATCATAACATAGAATCTCTGTATATTGAAATTGACCCTGTGGTGAAAAGACATTGTACCACCCTGCAAACACTGTATGGAACAAACAGTAACATGTCTATGTTCAAGCACTACAAAATGAAGGCAAGAGTTCAGTTTCAGCTAGAGTCGGATAATTAGAACGGTGCCACACTAAAAATATGAAACCCTTAGTGCCCCACTCTATTAGGAGCTCTGAAGTCTCCCTTTCAGGAAAAGTTATAACTACTGGCCACTTTAAACTGGTAAAATCACAAAAACATTAATGATGAATGTCTTAGCAGGAAACTCTGAAAGCAAATCCTTAGAACATATTAGAGATGAGCACTTAAATATTGTAAGACAATGAGTAAATGAATAAAGGTTAAAAATAACAGTGAGTGAGAACAAATTCTAGGTAAGAAGTACTTTTTAGTAGCCATTCCCTATCCCACCAAACAGACATTTCTCCAACTCTAAGAAAAGACTGAGTAGGCCTGCTGCTTTCCCAAGCAAACATTTCCTAATGCTTTGAATTTCTGAATGCTGATTCAAAAACTTTAATTTGTGGTTTTTATTTTTTTGGTTTTTTGTTTGTTTGTTTGTTTGTGGTTTTTTTGCAGCCGCACAGAGGAAAGTTATGTTTTTGGGTTTTTTTGTTTTGTTTTGTTTTGTTTTTTTGTTTTAATGTATGGTTTTCAACTGAGGAACAACTGACACTTTGGGCTGGATATTTCTATGTGACAGGGGTGGGTCTGTTCATTGTAAGGTGCTAGCAGCAACCTTAGCCTCTACCCACTAGACACTAATAGCATTACCAGCACTGAGTGTGACAAGCAAAAATAGCTCCCCACATGCTAAATATGGCTTGGGGGTCAAAGAAACACCTCCGTTAAAAAAAAAAAAGATTGCTGCTTGCAGGACAAATATAAGTACTAAAAAATTAGCAGCAGGAAATTTAAATAAACAAACAAACAAAAAACCTAATTAAACAAACTCTTTGAGGATCAGGTGGAGATAGAAAAAATTGCCAATCAATGAACCCAGACGTCTTTCCATTTATGTATATACTCTTTGATTTATATAATCAGTTTAAAACATCATGTTTCAGCTTTCAATCAAAGAGAATTTTCATTTTCTTAGTTTATTGTTGTATATGCTATTGTTTGATATCATAAATAGGATTGTTTTCATAATTTAGCTTTCAGCTAGTCCATCATTAGGGTACAGAAAAAACATTAGAGGTTTTCATGTGTTGCTTGTGTAACCTGGAAACATGACTGAAATCATATTATTAGTTTTAAATGCTTTTTGATGCAGTTTTTTCAGGGGGCGTGGTGTGCTCAACAACTATGTCATTTTCTCTTCATAGACAGATGTATTATTTTTTTTTTTACTTTTGCAATCAATTTGATGAGAATATCCAATATTCAGGCAGACAGATGTAGATAGAGAAGGCATCCTTGTTTTGTTCCTAATCCTAAATGAAAAACCACAGTACACACCAACGAGTATATTAGCCATGTGTTTGAAATATATGGCTTTTGCTACACTGGCATATTATAATAATTAGTGCTGTTATCACCAATGGATGGTGAATTATCAAATGCTTTTCTGTACTATTAGAGATGAGCAAGTACTATATTTTCCCCTTCATTTTATCAATGCTGTATCGTGGTCATTAATTTCCCTGTGTTGATAAATTCTTACATCATGGAAACAAACTGCACTTGATTATGTTTTACGATCTTTCATTGTGCTGTGGAGTGAGGACTGCTAACATTTTGCTTGATTTTTGTTATCTATGTCCATGAAGAATACTGACAGTGTCTTTGATTTTATCATCAAGGTAATGGTGGCTCTCAAGGTGGCTGGAAGCATTATCTCCCTCCATTTTCACAAGTTTGAAAAGTAATTGAATTAGTTCCCCTTTAGCAATTTGATGGAATTCAGCAATGGAGCGATTAGGAGACTTTCAGTTATTAATGAAATTTCTTGTTACAATTCTGTTCAGAGCTTCTGCCCCTTCCTGATTGACTTTTTTTGTAGCTTGTATTTTTTTTTTTTTTGATAAATCTTTGTTTCTTCCATACTATCTAAGCTGTGCTATATAGTTGTTCACTGTCGTGTAGACTATCCAATTTGTTGTTGTATAGTTGTTAGGAATTTTGCATTTCTGTGTCATGAGTTGTAATTTCTCTCATCTCTGTTTTGAACCTTTCCTCTTTTTTAATTATGCTGAGGCTTCGGCAATACCTTTTTAAGCATTAACTTTTAACCTGCCAAAAGCTTGACCTGCTAACCTTCTATCATGGATGGAGAGGAACTCATGATATTCCACCACTGTCTGAAGAGCTATTGGCAGTGAAAAGTCACAAGGGGAAAGGGGGGTATTTTCCTCAATGGACTAGGCATGGCACATTTATCATGCTCCTGTAAAGAATCCCTCCCCCATGTTCATGGCAACACTAATTAAACTCAGCATGTCACAAACAAAACAAAGCAGAACAAATGTCCAAACACTGCACAAAACGTGAAAATAGCAGTTGTTGGGAATTTACAACTGGCAAACATACATTATTTCATAAAATAAACATGGATGAAATCATCAAATAGAAAATTTACAGGCATAAACAACCATTACTAACTTGATCATCTGTGCTGTTTTTGTTGTCATTTCATTTTATTTATTTCTGTTCTTTATCATTTCCAATTCTGACCAGTTTAGAGTTGCTTTATTATCTTTTTCAGTTCCCTGGGGTATAATAGGTTGTGTAATAGGTGTTAATAGGTATTGCTATAATCTTCTTTCCAAACTACATTAGCAGTATAAGGTAAGTATGGTATGATTATTCCACTTACAGGTGGACTAATTGTTATACAAAACTGCTTGGATTATTTACATATAAATTATGAAATATAGTGGGGATGAGAATCAGGACTAGTAATAAAATTAAGTTATTTTGAATATACCATACACATACATACTGAATATTTATACATTATTTTTAGTGTGCATCCATTTTTTTCTCTTCCTAGAATTTTCTATTTAAAGTCTATTTTGTCTAACATGCAGTTACTCCTATTCTGTTTAGGTTTCTCTATGCATGGAATATATTTTTTGGCTATAAAATTTATTAGAGTTACAATGAATCTGTAAGCAGTATATAGTTGAATCCTTTTTTATGTAGTCACCTACTTGATAATAAACATGATCATAAAATTCAAAGCTATTTATAGCCATATAAATAACTGTAAAACTTACAATGACATTTCTCAGAGAAATAGAAAATAATCCTTAATCCAAATGGAAATATAAAATTTCCAAACACTCAAAGGATTTTAGAACAGAAAGAACAAAGCATAAACCATTATGTTCCCTGATTCAATCCAAATACATTATAAAGCTATTACAAATGGCATGATTCTAGCATAGAAATCATACAATGATCACCATAAAAGAATAGGATGTCCAATAATAAAGATTTAACATAAATTGGCACTCCATAAATATTCAAAGATGAAACAATGAAGAAAGGATAAATATGTCACTACATGTTATTGAAAAAACAGGATACCCACATGCAAAATAATGATATCATACATACCAAATACAAAAATCAACTTAACGTGGTCAAAGAGTTATATATAAGCCCGTAAAGTATAAAGCCCCTAAAAAAGTAGTTTGTATACCACTCAAAAACATATATAACAAAAAATCAAGAAGAAATGAGATTTCATCAAAACAACAATAAAAACAATCCTATAGCACAGTCCACAACAAAATGAAGAGTTCTCCCACAGATTAAGAGAAAGTCTGTGCACATCACACAGCTGATGAGGCTAGTACTCAAGTCACAAGGATTACAAGGAATTCAAAGAACTTAACAATTTTTTAAAACGGGTAATGAACCTGAAGAGACATTTCTCAAATGAAGATGTCAAAAATAACAACAAGAAAAAAAAATGTTCAGGTCTGTAGGATAAAGGTGCTTGCTATAATGCTTGAAGATTTTAGCTCAATTTTAAAAATCCATTAAAAAGAAAACACTAATGTCTGAAAATTATCCTTTGACTGATATACATCATGAACATAAACATGCACGCAAGCAAGCAAGCACGCACTAAGTAAGTGTTAAGAATATGTGTTAAGAGTGAAAATGTAAATGATACTATCATTTTCCAGAATACTATACAGGTTCTTCAAAATATGATAAACGAAGTACTACATAATCCAACAATCTTATCTCTAAAAATTCATATGAAAGAAATGATATTGTTATGATAAAGATACATCTAGACTACCATGTAGTCTCTTTCAGTCAGTATATGAAAGTTTCTAATGTAGACTGCCTCAATTATATGGTTAAATAATACAGAATGTCTGAAGAATATAGTTAAATATCCATAATATATAAAGCAATCTGTTTAAATAAAATTCCTAATAACATAAAAACAATTTTCTTAGGAATAGAAGAAAATCACAAAATTGTATGAAGCCAGGGCTCCAAATGATCAAACATGTGTTCAACCAAAGGAACAAAATGTTATTTCAAAATATATTCCAAAGCTACAATAATCAAAACAACACAGCATTGGCATAAATATAGACACAGAGAATATAACAGAATTTCAGTGGGCATGGATGTTTTTCTAACCCTAAAACCATAGGAATCAAAAATAACAGTAAATCATTATCTCAAATTTAAAAGAGTTTCTGCACAACAATAAAAAATGACAGAGAAAAACAACCTACAGATTGGGAGAAAATATTGAGAAGCTATTCATATGACTCGGGGTTGATAGACAGCATATAAGAACATCCCAAAACTCGGCAGAACACAAATGAACACATTTCCATGACAGTTTGTAAGTATTATTAATAATCTAAAGGTAATTTTAAATATATGAAACATGATATGTAAGCTCTATCAATACTATTTGTCATTTTCTTTTACTTCTTGAAGCGCTGACGGTTAAGTCCAGGGCCTTTCACACACTAGTTAAAATCTCTATTACTACCTTATAACCATAGCACCTCGGTGTCATAGAAGGACTTGGAGCATTCATTAATTTAGGCATCACTGGAGGAGGGTCCTAAAATCAATCCTTTATGATACTAAATGACCACCACTGTATTAAGATTAGTAATCGACCAGGCTCAGGGTTAATGATTAGGTAGAAATGGTCCTATTATAAAAAGGCCCTTGTAGAGATGAAAATTCTTCATTAATAGTGGAGATAGACACACAAGTGGTAAACTGTATAGAACTTCAGTTTGCTTACACATACATACACACAAATAAGTACAAAGGAAGCCATATGACATTGCCATAGGCAACCTGTTCAGTTTTCAACTAAGCTTCGCCCAGTTTACTATACTGATATCCATTACCCCTAGTGATTCCTTTAGCTTCCGCAATTTCAGCTCATCAATATTATAATTAACATTGAAGGCAGTCTAAAATCACTTGCCTTTTCATAAAATCTCACTTCAAGGAGATATAGGGGATACAAAAAAGGAAAGGAGCTGATGGTGGTGGCACAGGTCCTTAATAGCATTTGGGAGACAGAGGTGAGTGGAGCTCTGTTGAGTTCCAGGCCAGCCTGGTCTATAAAGTGAGTTCCAGAATAGCCAAGGCTACACAGAAAAACCCCCATCTCAAAAAAAAGAATGGATTTTATGATTTCACTATGATTTCACTTTGCACTTTTAAAAAGCAACTACTGTGGTCCTAAAAAGACACATATATATTTAATTTTAGTTAATCCTTTTTTTTAACACTCTAGATTTAATCCTGCTCCTCCTTCACCCTCTGACCTTTCTACAGCCCATACCTCCTCTCCCTAGCAGGACGTCCCCACCCTCCCTCCCCCTACCCCACCAAACCTCCCCACTCCCTGGTCTACATCTTATCTCCATCTGCCAGACAATTAACACAATTACCAGAGATCCTGGCTTCTGCTAAACTGGCTTCCAGTGGGAAGGAGGCTGAGACCCAAAGACTACCAAAGACTATTCCACAAAGACCACAGCAGAGCTGCTAGACCTCTAAACTAGTGTATTCATTTTTTAGTTTATATTAAAAATTCCCACAGGTGTGGAACCTTGAAGCGACAACTACAAAATGCTTCTAGCCTATCCCCTCCAAAAGGTTTTCAACTCAGCAGATCAAGAACTGCCCCCCCCCCAAAAAAAAGGCTTCAAAATAACATTAATGACAAATCGTGACCTGTGTTTATTTAAAAGATGTACAAGACTCCACTTTAAAATAGTCAAAGCTATCGAGGACTGAACAAATCAATCAGTGAGAACTGAAAAATACAACAAAAGCCCTAAAAATCAATCAAACTTGGGAGGACAGGCACAGATAAAGCCAGCTGCGAAGTTACCAAGAGACACTGCTTTCCCCATGGTTATACAGTAGTTCTAAAATATCATTAACTACTCCCCACTCCTTGACCATTATTGATTTCTTACCAATCGCGCGCACCCAGACCTGTTTGCTATTTTCATTTCTTACAAGAGAGAAATATCTAACTTCTAAACTGCTTTTGCTTAATAACACCCAATCCCCAGATAATTCTCCATTTTCCTAATTTGCCTCAGAAAACAACCACCAATTTAGAACCGTTCGGGCTTCCTTTAAACCTTGAGAATTCTTTAGTTTAAGCCAAATGTTATTAACCTGGCCCATGTCTCAGAGGCCTTCCATGCTTCCACAAGTTTACTCCCTCACTCTGTGAAAACAATAAATCTGTTTTGGTTAGATTACAGGGCAACATGCGGTGGTCTGTTCTTACTACACTTTAAATAGTAAACTTAATTGAGTTACCCTATAATGTTCAGTTGTTTAGATTGACAAAGCTCCTAACCCAAATAAAATTTCTGAGCCTAAAATAAAACCATAAAAAAGAAAGAACTCCCTGAATACTGATATGTATTATTTGAGGAAAATACTGTCACTGCTGGTTGAGAGTTTATTATCAAAGTAGCATCAAAAAACAAAACAAACAAACAAAAAACCCTAAAACAGAAGTGTACAATGTGGCAATAATATCTGATGTTTCTCCATGGGTCAAATAACTCTTCAGCAATTTCATCTGCCCTCGACAGTATGGTAATAGGTTCATGAAATCCTTCTGTAGTTTTCTAATTTTTAAATTTCAAATGCCTTTAAATTGTATAGGAATAGAATGCTCCTAATTTTCTTAAATGGCATTGAAAGAGGAACCATTCTTTTCTCTTTTACAAAAATGTCACTTGGCTAGTGTTTATTTTTCATTTACTCAGCAAACTTCGGAGTACTTAAATGCAGTAAGCACAGCAGTTCCCATAAATACAAAGGAGCCTAACTTACTAAGAAACTGTCCTATCAAAACCCTTGGAAAGGCTGGTGGGACATCGAAGTAAGTAAAGGCACGTGCCATGAAGCCTGACTCACACACTGAGTGAATACCTAGGACTCATATGGTGGAAGTTATTGTCTTTCTCCACACGTGTTCCATGGTGTGTATGTGTGTGGGTAAGTATGGGTGCATAACCTCACCCTCCCCCAACACACACACACACACACACACACACACACACACAAATCATCAATTCTCTAGGCTACACTGAGCTACAAAGTGAGTCTCTCTTGAAAAGTTTAAAAGACAAAGAAAACCAGCCACCACAAAAACCCACCCTGGCAACAGTAACCTAGTGCTGTACTCAGTAATAGAGAAAGTCTGTAATGTAAGTAAGTAAGGCTCCAAGTCCCATCTGGAGCATTGGAAAAAACAAAAACAGAAAACAAACAAATAAGCACAGCCACCACCACCAGCGATGACAAAAGAAAAAAAAAAAACAGAAAAAAACACATAAAATTCGACATAACTCTACAGCTGTAAAGGAGAGTATGAAGTTCAATGTTTTGAAGAAGAGCTTTAACAAGGTAAATTAAAATCCACTGCATTTGAAAGGTATTAAGATAGGAATGAAAATAAACTTGAATGAAATCCAGAAAGTATAACAAATACATAAGACTACAGAATAATTTTTTTCATGAATTTAATGTTACTGTGGCTCAAATTATGTCTGTAAAACCTTAATTCTTCAAACTAAAAGCTTATAATTTTCAAAGCAGATGATATCTCCAGCCCACAGTTCTCATCTCAAATTAGATAACACTAGTTAATACAATAGGCTTACTAGTTAACGGCCATACATTCTATGATCGTTTGAATAATACCAAATTACTGAAAAAACAAACAACAGATAAACAAACCAACTAACTAACCCTAATCACCATTTCCAGTTTTGCTCAGTCTTTGAGTCAGACTCTCTGCAAGTTCTTTAATATAATGTAAGTGAGACTATAAACATCTATCTATTTTGTTTTTTAAGGCAAGGTTTCTATGTAGCCCTGGCTGTCTTGGAACTCTCTTGGGTTTGGTGGGGTTTTATGGTGTTGGTTATTTGTGGGTATCTGTTTGTTTGGTTTTGGGGGTTTTCTTTGTTGTTTCATGGCAGAGTTTCTCTGTATAACAAGCCCTGGCTGTCCTGTAAACAGCTTCAAACTCAAGAGATCAGCCTGCCTGAGTGCTAGAATTAAAGGCAGGAGCTACCTACCCACCACTGAGTGCTAGGATTAAAGGTATGAACTACCCCCACCCCCACCCCCCCACCACCAAATTGCTGTCTTGAGAACTCTAAATCAGTGGTTCTCAACCTGCGGGTCCCAACACTTTTTGGTGGTTGTATATTCAACATCCTGTGTTTCTGATACTTATACTATGATTCATAACAGTAGCAAAGAAAAGAATCTATATTAAAGGGTCACAGCATTAAGAAGGTGGAGAACCACTGTTCTTTTTTTTTTTTTTTAATTAGGTATTTAGCTCATTTACATTTCCAGTGCTATACCAAAAGTCCCCCATATCCACCCACCCCCACTCCCCTGCCCACCCACTCCCCCTTTTTGGCCCTGGTGTTCCCCTGTACTGGGGCATATAAAGTTTGCAAGTCCAATGGGCCTCTCTTTCCAGTGATGGCCGACTAGGCCATCTTTTGATATATATGCAGCTAGAGTCAAGAGCTCCGGGGTACTGGTTAGTTCATAATGTTGAGAACCACTGTTCTAAATAGACCATGCTGGCTTTGAACTCTGTTCTTCCTACTTATGCCTCCCCAGTGCTGGCATTAAAGGCCTGTTGATTCCACCACAACCAGCTTGCATTTGCATTTTTCTTCTTACCCTCTTAATCCTCCTTGGAATACACTTTTCTCCAGTTTAACAAACCTGACTCTTGTTTTATTACTTCCTTTGTTAAACTATAACGTTCTGTCTCTATAACGTACTTAATTAAATGTATAGGGCAAAAATAAAAGGACTAAAATATTTTGTATATGTATATAAGAAATACTAATATTCAGAATAAATTAGAGAAATTATTTTCATTAAATTTTATATCATGAAGATGAGCATAAAAATCTAATTTCTTTTTCAAAGATACTGAAATGTGTAGGTTGTATTTAGCAATATATATATATACATATATATATACCCATAACAACAATTAATGTAAAAAAAAAAAAGCCATGACTGAAAAGAGGAGAAGAAGGAATGGTATATAGAATAGTTGATGGAGAAAAGAGAACCAGGAAATGGTATAATAATAATATTATAATAATATAATCTCAAAACAAAAAGTAAAAAACGGTACTAAAATGACTAATCCTAATATTACTGCAATACTAATTGCAGAAGTGTATGTAAAGGGCTAGAAACTCAGCTGTATAAACAATGCATTTAAAAGGGGTGTTTCAGTTCCCATGTGGCAGTAATTATAGCAATTCCATCCATTTAATATTTAGTAAGCACTCAATGTAGCTCATACAAAAGAGACGGAGTTTATATTTCAGTTGTAATTACTTGCAGGTGTGACAAATATCTCTCCCTGTTCTCCAGATACAGAAAAGCTGGGACTAGAGAAGTAACTTGCTACATCTATTGCCTATCTAAGTACAAATAGGAGGGAAAGTACATGGAGGGAGGCGCCCAACAAAGAATAAAGTCTGGCAGAAAATGATCCAAGGACAAGAGATAGGAACACGAGAAAATTAGGGAGAAATGATAAATATTTCTGACAGAAACTCAGTCAGCTCCTCACAAAAAATATTTAGTTTTTCTTTAAATCTGTATTTATATATTAAAAAGAGGCAGATTTCCCACCTCCAAGAGAATTCTGGCATCAACTAACTATGACACATGCAATGGCCAGTAAGTCAAGAGACAATCAATGCTAAATGGAAGCCTATGTCAACTTGTAAATAATAATTTGGCTTTAGAATGAATGCAAGCCTCCTAATGTGTACACAATGTAAATTAAAGACATGCTATGTAAATTATAGCATCTAACTGGAAGTTAATAGGACTGGAGATAAAAGTAGTGACAAACATTTAAACATAGATTGTTAATGCATCACGCCTTTGACTCAGCCTAGAAATACACAAGCATACTTATGTCTTCTTGAGGAACAGTGTCAGGATGTAACTAAAGGAGCTAGCTCACACCCTTGTCCTTCTAAGGAGAACTACATGACAACTGTTGTGATAGGAAAATCGAAAAATGTCCAACCTTTTTGCCATGATGGATAATAACTGCTAGTTCTTGAAAGGTAAACTTTTAATAAGACTTATCAAATGACAAGCTAGCTCAGCAGGCCTTTGTTTCCATGAAAAGTTTGTTAAGTCTTAACTATCAGTTCCCATGACACATTAATCTTTAAAAGAAGAAATAACATTTAGTGGTAACAGGGTAAGACCCCAAGCAATACCACAAATGTTGCATATGTCCCAGTATTTAAGTCATATTTAGTATTAATAGTATTTGAGATTGGTTCAAATTTCTTCCTGATTTAGTGTTGGGACAATGAAAATCCAATTAGATTAGACAAGCATCCAGCTAATGAAATAGCACTACTAAAGTGTAACCAAAAATATAAATCTTATAGTCACCTCTTTTTTAGATTTCCCTTTATTTGTATGGGTATATTTTCTATGTCTGTCTGTGCAAAATTTGTATGTATGCCTGGTGCCGCTGGAGGCCAGAGAAGGGTGTCTCATCCTCTGTAACCAACTGGTGATGAGCTACCACTGGGTGCTGGGAACCAAACCCAGGTCTTCTGCCAGAGCAGCAGGTACTCTTAACCACTGAGCAAAATTTGTATGTATGCCTGGTGCCGCTGGAGGCCAGAGAAGGGTGTCTCATCCTCTGTAACCAACTGGTGATGAGCTACCACTGGGTGCTGGGAACCAAACCCAGGTCTTCTGCCAGAGCAGCAGGTACTCTTAACCACTGAGCCATCTCTCCAGTCATATTATAGTCATATATATTATATTCATATTTTACTCTTTCTCTAGAGAAATTTAGAGATTCACTCTGGATTAAAGTGACCACACAACTAACTACAGTGTTATATTAACTTCCAAATTCCTTAAACATGCTCCCCCACTACCATCTCATTAAATTACTAAGCATCATTACTTATTAACTGTTCAGAGAGGAACATGACCATAAACAGTATAGCTTGTTTTATAGTACAGGCGAGGTCAGAATTTTTATTTTTCAATTTCTTCAATTTCTTTATGTGTATGAGTCTTTTTCTGCCGTGCACCATTTTTCTGCATGGCTTTGTCTCAACAGAGGCCTGAAAATGACGTCAGATCCCCTGGATTGAAAGCTGTCCTGTGGGTAATTGGAATTGATCCCAGGTCCCTTTAGAAGAGCAAGTGTCCTTAAGCACTCCAACAGCCTGGGATGCCTATGATCTCAGCACTTGAGAGCGGCAGTAAGAAGATCAGGGATTCACGGTTCTCCTCCTCCATTTGTAAGTTCTATATATTTTTATGAAAACTACTTTTCATAGTCTGAATTCTAAAGGTCATATCATAACAATTACTTTTTATTCTTTGACAATTTCACAGAGTATACCTTTACATATTCTTCTGTTTTAAATAAAGCATTGCAGCAGTGTTTTGGCAAATCAATGCAAATCTGACCTTGGGGACCAATAAAGAAATGTCTCAATGGTCAGAACTGTATTGTATTTGGTAAAAACAATTCTATAAAAGTTTCATTTAAAAAAAATAGTATGATAAAAGTAAACTCTATTAAATTCTCAAAGAACTCAAAAAAAAAAAAAAAAAAGAAAAGAAAAGAAAAAGATGTAGCAAGCACCAAGCCCCAGATTCAACCTGTAGCACCACATAAAGCTAATCAGAATGAGACTGGCTGCAATCCCAGTACATAGGATGGAGCCAGGAGAATCATCTTGTGAGGAGCAGAAGCCAGCATCTGCTACAGTGTGTACATGCCTAGCTACAGTGTGTACATGCCTACTCCAGATTACCGGAGACCCAAATGAAAAAGTGAACCCTAATAGTTGGGAATATAGCTCAGTGATAAAGTACTTGCTTAAAATATATGTATGTAAATTACCAATAAAATTCTGAACATAAAATTAAAAGATATATCCATTTATGATTTTTTTAAAAACTGAATTATGACAAAAACATTTATGATTTTTTTAAAAAGTAGGAATGGAAGGTAAAGTCTTCAAATTGATTAAATAAGAACATCTATGATGCTACTTAGTGATAAAAATTGTCTAGTTTTAATCTTAAAACAAGGAACAAGGCAAGGATGTCCATTCTCGCTACTTCAATCAACTACTGCATAGTGCAAGAAAGGAGCATACAAGGGAAAGAGATGAAAAGGTAACCTATCATTCTGTGTTGATGTCATTCATCATCCACATAAATAATCTCAATGTGTCCTTTTAAAGGTCACTGAATTTAATATTAACAAGGTTAATATTAAAATAAATGTTAACTGTAGTATCTACATTCTAACAATAAGTAATAAATATATTCCCCAAATTAAGCCATAGATTCAAAGGTATTTGCAGGAAATCCTCACAGCTTCTTTGTAGTAAAGTGGACTGTAAAGTTTGGGCTAAGGATAAGAAACATTGAAACAATTTCGAAAAAGAAAGAAGTTGGGAGTAGTCAAACAACATAGTCCAGAGTTATCCATGCATGATTAAGAGAAAAGATGGCCTGAATCAATTACTTTTCAACGTGCAAAACACATCTGAACTGAAACCAAATTGCATATTCATTACAACATAATGCAAAATGGGAAAAAAAGGAAAAAGATTGAAAACAAAATTCCAAAACTTTAAAAAGGAAATAGAAAGAACCTTGTGACCGTATGTTAAGGAACAATTTTTAAGATATGAGATCCTCCTCCCCAAAAACATACTTTCAAACAACGCTGATAAGCAGCGATTCAACAGCTTAGTAGTGTCTTTTGAACGGACTGTTAAAAAAGTGCAAAGGTAATCACAAATTGGTCCAAATACGAAAAAAAAAAATCATAGCCAAAATATGTTAAGAAATTAAGAAAAAGGCTAATCATTTTTCAAATGAGCACAGGACAGAATATAAAGAAGATATACTTTTTATACATAAAAAGATATTAACCAACCATCCAAAAAAACAATGAAGATATATAGCAACTGTGAATGTCTGCATCACTGGTGGAAATAAGATAGAAGTACCTCATTTGAGAATGTTATACAGTTTCTAAGATTGTACTTAGCATTCGAGTCACCAACTCTACTTCATATTTACCTCTCAAAATGAAACCATGTGCATGAATATTTCCATATGAAAACATTTAAAGTGGCTTTATTCCTAATAGCCAAAATTTGGAAATAATCCAAGTGTCCACTAACAGATGGACCTAAACAAACAGAATGTAATGTATCAGTACAATGCAACACTACTGGATAATAAAATGGAACGCTGCTCATATGAAATGACTTAAGTCTCATAAAACATTCATTTAAAAGGAATCTGATAAACCCCAGTATTTGGGAGCTAGTCAGGAGGATCACTGTACTTCATGGATAGCCTGGTCTTCACAGAAAGTCCTAGGTGAGTCTGAGCTACCTAGTAAGACCTTGTCTGAAAAAAACAGATCTGTAGGCTCAATGTGGTGGTACACACCACTAGCCCTAGCATTAGAAAGACAAAAGCAGGTTGATTTTTTGTGAAGGTCAAGTCCATGATAGGGGAATAAAAAACAGGACAAACTTGTTCACCATAGTAAGTTCCACCAGGACAGGACAACCTACATTATGAGACCTTATCAAAACAAAAAACACAAACAAACAACAAAACAAAACAAAACAAAAACAAACAAAAAAACCCCAAAAAACAAAACCAACCAAACAAACAAAAAACAAAACAAAACAAAAAATAAATACACACAAAAAACTGAATGCAGTGTGCTTTAATTCAAATGACATTCTAATAAAGCAAAGATACAATAATAGAAGAGATGATTAGTCATTTTCAGGGTTTGTGAGACACATATTTAGAAAGTGATGGAAACATTATATCCTTTATTATTCTGGAAGTAACGCTAATGTACACATTTGTCAAACTTTGGTATACTAGTCAGCTTAAAGGGGAGAATTTTATTAGGCATCATTGTACTTTAACATGTTTGAGTATAAAAATAGCCAGGCCTTTTACCAAATCTGGGCTCTGGTCCCACCTACATAGAAAGCCTAGGCATGAGAAGGCAGCAAACTAATAGGACAGCCCAGCCTGAAGTGAAACAGTGTCTCAGAATCAAAATATTAAAAGATAGCTTCTGATACAGCTCAGTGGCAGAGTTTACCTAATATGTACGAGGCCCTTGCTTCATTCCCACGTTCCAAAATAAACAGAAGATAGACGACTGATTGATAGATGAATATATTCTAAAAAGTAATATAGCTGGTCATATGGCACACAACTTTAATCCCAGCACTTGAAAGGCAGAGGCCAGCCTGGTCTACATACAATTCCAGGACTGTCAGGGCTACAAAGAAAAACCCTGTCTCAAAAAATAAAATAAAATAAAATAAATAAGCAATATAGCTAATTATCTATTTTGCAGCTCAGTAAGTATATTTGAAATAATAATAATAATAGTAGACCACGAACATGATATGGTAATAAAAACAAGATAGGAAGAAAAGCAAACTTTGGCCAATTATGACTTCTCTAGATTTTGTTCAATTTTCTATGCTGCAAACAGAGAAGCTATAACCCAGTTTTCCAGATACATTCCATCGAAATGTTTGGAATCTTTACTTCTTTTTTTTTTTTTTTAATTTTGAGACAGTCTCACTATAGAGCCCTGGCTAATTCAGAGATCCTTTATATCTTTTAAACTTGACTGGTATGTTCTATGTGAAAATGGACTCAATTGTGCCTAAAGTCATCTCCAAATACAGGGCAGATGTTCAGATTTTAAAAGGCATACCAACAATTCTGCAATTATTAAGCAATTATTGTAAGAGTGACAAACTTCCTGTAATCCTGAAAGAATATGCCCAGTTCAAATACTCATTTGTAATCTCGACAGTGTTATCTCAACACTCAAATACAAAGACCACAATGAGTTTAAGGCTAACCTGGGCCAGAAAGTGATATTATTTCTCAAAAACTGAAGCAACAATAACAAAAGCAAAACAAAGAAGTGTCAGATCTGTGACTTAGAGGTGGAAAAGTTACTTATAGTACATAAAGCATTGAGTTCCATCAAGACCACAAAAAGTAAAAAAGATAAGAGCCAGCCAATTACGACACATGCCAGTAATTATCCCACTAGGAATGCTAAAGAGAATGGTAAACAGAGGGCTGGCCTGGGCTACACAATAAGATCTTATCTCACTAAAGGAAGGAAGAAAAAGAAGGAAGGAAGGTAGGTAGGCAGGCCGGCCTAGGCTCAGTGACACCTGCTTTTAATCCCAGCACCTGAGAAGCAGAGGCAGGTGGGATCTCTGTTTACATAGGGAGTTTCAGACCACTCAGAGCTATATAGTGAGAACCTGTCTGTAAATAAATAATAAAATGAAAAGAGAAAAATGATTTTGAAAAGGAGGCTAGCAGTAAGAGTAGGAGAATATGGAAGGAGAAAGAACAGTGAAGGCGAGAGAACCAGAACAAAGCATAATGATGCCCTGCATGTATGAAAATTACTTAGCGAACTTAAACTCTTCAGATTTTCAAGACAGAACTCTCTGTAAACCTGGCTGTCCTGGACCATGCTCTGCAAATCAGGCTGGCCTCAAAGTCACAGAGATGCTCCTGCCTCTGCACCTGTCTCCTAACTACTGGAATTAGAGGCAGGCACCACCACCACCACCACTAGGTAAACGTAATTGAAGAAAGAAATTAAAGCCTGGCACAGTGTCACACACCTTCAATCCTAGCAGTCCGAATGGAGAGGTCCTCCTACCTCTGTGAACTACATATACTTTGAAAGTAAATAAATTCACGAGGGGAGGGAAAAAAAACCTTCTTCAAGTCAATAAATTATAAATAAAAATTCTAGTATATAAACTATCCCTGACAAAGTTAAAAAAAAAAAGTATTAGCAAAACAAATCAAGTAAGACCTAACTAAGTAACATGAAGGCTTTAAAAAGAGTACTGTTAGCAATGTACTCCTAAGTATCCAGTTTCTCTTATTAAGCTTTGTTTAATCCTTTAAAACAATCTCTACCCTCAATTTATTTAACCTCTGAAGTTTAATAGGTTCTATTAACTTATTGTATATAATAGTACTCCTTTTGAGAATTTTTTCATAAACCAGGCATAGCAGCATATGTCTGTAGTCCCAACATTTGTAGAGGTGGAAACAAAAGATTACCATGAGCCTGACCACGAGAACGTGACTAAAAAAACCAACACGCCATCAACAAGCTGGTAAACACTTTTAATCCCAATACTTGGAAGGGAGAGGCAGGCCAGTCTCTGTGATCTGTGAGTAGGAGGCCAGTCAGGGATACATAGTGAGACCTTGTCTCAAGAAAAAATGTAAAAGCCAACAACAAAAAGGGGGCTTATTTTTTTATTTGAAATGTATCCATTTAAAATTGAGGGCAAAGTGTGCAAGCACTGGGAACTACAGAAAAATACATAATGTTTTTTATGGAAGCTGAATGACTTTCTAGTGCCTTGGTTTTATAAGCACTTTGGAAAGGTTAGCTGTAATCAAAATGGTTTAGAGCTAGATCTATCATCTTGGTAGTCACTAGTAACTAGTAATTCTGCGAAATTATTTGGCCAGAGGATAACTAGGGACATGTGAATATCAGTACACTAGAACTAGGAATGGTGATATTTTGTCTTGGAAAATTTAAAGGTGTAGTGGTCCATGCATTTAAAATCCAAGACTCAAGCAGCAAGTTAGAGGACTGTCTGGTTAAGCAGTGAATTTTAATCCAGTATGGGAAACAGGAACACTGTGTCACAAAACAACAAAAAATAAACAGAACGATGACTGATATAAAATACACAGCATAATTATAAATTTGGCAATGAAAAATCAACAGAACATACATTTCTTTCCTTCTGAAAGCTATCTTTAAGCAATTTCCTATAAAGTTTTGCAGAAACTCCATACAGAGACATGGAAATAGAAAACCATATGGCTTAAACTCCTTGTACTCTATGTTCAAAAATGTTCCTGAGGCAGGGTGTGGTCGTAAAACCCTATAATCCCAGTATTTGTGAAGTGGGAACAGAAGTCATCAGGAGTTCACGATCAGCCCCTACTACAGTGAACTAGAGGCCAGCAGAAACTAACACGATCCTGGCTCAAAACGGAACTAAATTTCTGCTAAGGAAGCGATGAAACGGACCAAATCGACCATCTTTCACAAAATGAGGATTAAGTTTGCTTAAGGAGAAAATGACTTTTAAAATATAGCCCCAAGGTCCATGAGATTGCTCAGTGCGTAAAGACACCTAAAGCCAAACCTGCTGACCTGCGGGTGATTCCTGAGATCCAGACGACAGCAGTCTCCACGCTGTATTCTGACCTCCACACTTGTGCAGTTGCACGTACACACACACGCGCACGCACACACACACACACATGCACACATGCACACCACTACGTAAATAAATAAATGTCATTTTTAAAGTATATTGTCCCATTAAGAAATTGGCTAGAGAGGCTAGAAAAATAACTGAGCGGTTAAAAAATGCTTGCTCTTCCAGAGGACCCCAAATCAGTTCCCAACACCCATTTTTGGTGGCTCCCAAATGCTTGTAGCTCCTCCTTGGTAGAATCCAACACTCTTTATGGGCCTGCCTACTGCTTTTTTAAGTATACAGTATATAAAGTATACACATGCACAAAGATACACATATACACACATATACAGAAATCAATCTCCAAAAAATTTACTCGAAAATGTAAACAGCACATTTATTCTTCAAATTCAATTCCAGTGCCTACTTTTGGCGACTATCAAAGGAGTCCAAGAATGAATCCAGAAAAATGTGTCTAACTCGCATGCTATTACTTACCCACGTTTGGAGGTTTCACATAATTTACAGGTAGTTCTGGGGGTCTGCCTCTGTGGAGGGCTGCAAAAGCAGACCCATTCCATAGTGTACTCTTACAGTCTAGATAAAAAGACCAAAAGTCAGTCAAGGAAAAAAAAAAAACATGTTTTCTAGTACTTGACACAAAAGAACTTCTTCATCCTACACCTTTAGGAATTTACTTGTACACTTAAAAAATTATCAAAAAATCATCGAGTTAATAAAATTAAAACAAAGTGAGTAATTTTTTTTTTTTTTTGGTTTTTTTTTTCGAGACAGGTTTCTCTGTATAGCCCTGACTGTCCTGGACTCACTTTGTAGATCAGGCTGGCCTTGAACTCAGAAATCCGCCTGCCTCTGCCTCCCAAGTGCTGGGATTAAAGGCGTGCGCCACCACCGCCTGGCGAAAAGTGAGTATTTTTAAAGGCATGTGAATATTCATTTGAAACTCCATTGATCTCTGAATCTTCCTCTGTAACAGTGTTATATATCTAAAAAAAAAAAAAAAAAACCAATCTTACCTTTGGCATCCCGTAACAGAGACTGCCGACCGACACCTAGTAATGTCTGTACCCCAGGAACACTCTGAGGGATTTCCTTATCTAATAAAGGGCCAATCCTCTCACAAATTTTAAGGAGGTAGTCTGGAGGAATGTGTGCATTGGCTGCCACCTAAATAGAATAAAAAGAACATAGGAAAAAAAACATACTTAGTTTTAAGGTACCAACTTAGCCCATCATAAAACAAAGTATTTTACAATATGAAATCAAGAAAATTAAAACTAAATAAATTACCAGGTAGTAGTAGCATATGTCTTTAATCTCAGCATGCAGAAGGCAAGAAAAGATGGATCTGTGAGTTCAAGGATAGCCTGATCTATAGAATAAATTCCAAGACAGCCAAGGCCACACACAGAAACACTGTCTCAAAAAAAATTAATTCATACTTGAACCAATTTTAACAGACACAACACAGCTGGAACGATAGCTCAGCACCGAATATATTTGCAGAGGGCCCAAGTTTAGTTTCCCCACCATGTATCTTACAACTGCCTGCAATACCAGAAAACCTATTACCTCCTCTGTCTTTAAGGCACACACATATAGAGAGAGTTAAAACTAATAAAAATAAGTCTTGGAAAAGAAACAGACACAAAGTAAGCAGAGTACATGTAGATGTTGTCAGAGTATTTACACAGCACAGGCCTTTCTCTATTCTACAGACCTTTACTAAATCATATAATTTAATTTTATATAAAATGTGGTACAAAACAGAACGCCTGATGGTGCCAGTAATAAAAAACGTAAGTGATAAGTTACTCTCTGATTTCATTTACTCAGTTCCAAGAATTAACTGGTTAAAAAAATCTGAGGTAGAGGCAGGCAGATGTCTGTGCTTTTGAGTCCAGACCAGCTAAGGATGCATAGTGAGATCTTGTCTTAAAGAAAAGAGAAGAATCCGAGTTATTAAAACACAGGAAGGTGTCACATGCCTAAAATTCCAGGACTTGGAGCCTGAAGCAAGAGAATTACCACTAGTTTAAAACCAATAAGCACCACATACTGTGTTGCGGACCAACTTGAGCTTCAGGCTAACCTAAGCTACAAAGCAAGGCTCTTTCTCAAAAGAAAAACAAATTCAAAGGGAAAAAAGTCTCTCAAGGCCCCCAACACATATACAGCAGAGGACTGCCTGGTCTGGACTCACTCAGAGAAGATAAACTTAATCCTCAAGAGACTGGAGGCCCCAGGGAGTAGGGAAGTCTGGTGGGGTGGAGGTGGGAAGTTGAGGACAGTCTTCTTGAAGATGGGGGTGGAGGGAGGAAGTATGGAATGTAGAACAGTCTGAGTGTGGACCGGAAAAGGGATAGTCTGGACTGTAAAAAAAATGATTAAAAAAAAAATCTAGATTCTATACAGAATAAGAGTTACTTATACCAACTAACTACTCACCACTCATCCCCTTAGTACTAGCAATACACATATATGTGCACAGAAAAGCAGAATTGTTTTCCCTATACAAAGTTTAGTTTCTTTAAAAAGGATAATCTAATTCATGTTCTTATGCAAATCATATTATAGATAGCCAAGTCCTAAAGACAAAAGTCCTGGTAACATAGTCTCTTTCTTGTCTTTTCCTTTTTGTTTTGTTTTCTTTTGTTTTTCAAGGGTTTCTCTGTGTAGTATTGGCCCTTCTGGAAATCACTATGTTGACTAGGCTGGCCTAGAACTCACAAACATCCACCTGCCTCTGCCTCCCTCATTCTGGGATTAAAAGCATAACACCACCAGGAGCTGGGGAAATGGTTATATTGGAGAGATGCTCAGCAGTTAAAAGTACTGCCTGCTCTTCCAGAGGACCAGGGCTCAAACCCCAGTAGCCACATGGTGGCTCACAAAATCATCTGCAACCCCAGGCCCAGGGGATTAAATGCCCTCTTCCAGCACCTTCTCAGATACCAGGCACATATATGCTGCATAGACAAGCTTGCAAAGAAAACATTCATATACATAAAATGCTTCCAACGGTATGTTTGCTGCCCTATTCCTAGAGCTCAGAAAAGTGCCCAGCATGAACTATGGTCAGATAAATACTGAATAAATCAGCCAATGAAAAAGTGAGTAAGGGTATTTGTAAAGTCTAACAAAAAATCAATATAATAAGTGCTCCCGGAAGATCTCATATTCTGAGTGATTTCTGTTTGATTAGTATAACAAAATCAAAGAATTAAAATATCTCTATTCAAAATTCTAGGAAGATAAGCAATTCTATTACGGTTAATATTTAAAAGTTATTACCTGTCAATAAATTGTTCTCCTCTTTGGTTGAGGAGAAAACCACTAAAAAAGACACTAAAAAGGAAGGAAAAATCAAGTATTTTTCCCTAGAGGTAAGAACTGCGTCTCGTAAATAAGTGTTCTCTAATTAATCTTTTAGATTTACTTAAAAGTCAAGACTGAATCAAAAACTCACATCTTAAATCTTTCAAGCAACTTTATAGAAACAAAAGTGCCTGGTTTTCAGACAATTATGCAAAAATATATTACTGAATATAAAAGGGGGAATAGTTGTGCAGAAACTGAAAGAACAGCAGATCCTTCTTTAGTCGGAACACTTTTTGTTTGTTTTTTCAGACAGGGCTTCTCTGTGTAACCACCCTGGCTGTCCTGGAACTTGCTTTGTAGACCAGATCCTCCTGTCTCTGCCCCCCTCCCCTCCCAAGTGCTGGGATTAAAAGTCCAGCCACCATGTCTGGCTATACAAAGCAATGTGGACTGCAAGAAGTTCAGACTCCCTACAACTCTACTTTCTGAAAGTTAATCAGTATTAATCACCTTTCCTTTTCTTTCTACCGGTTTAAAGATTTCCCCAGGAAAAAGAAACCTCAAACAACCCTCCTAGTTTCAAGCATTCTCTAGGTTGCGCCACTTCAAGAAGTGCTTAAAGTGGCTGAACACAGGGTTGCCTAAACCTTTAATTCCAGCACTCCAAATGCAGAGGCAGGCAGATCTTGGTGAGTTCCAGGCCAGTCTGGTCTGACCTGAGCAAGGAACAAGTTCCAGCACATGCCTAAAAACAAAGAAAAAAGGAGGGGGAGGGGGAGGGGGAGGGAGACTGCTAAAAGGCTAGATAAAAATCAAGAAGAGTTCAGAGGATACATCTGTCTTCTAGAAGTTGCTCAACAGAGAGAATACACTAAAGGGAGTAAACAACATCAGCCGACAGATTAAATAAGCTCTTTATAAAAAAAAAAATAGTGTCCGAGAATGTCCATGAAACAACAAATTGTCTTTAAATTGCTATTTGTTACAAAAAAAAAAAAGTTACTAAACAATCAGTAGACAATTACTGTTAAAAAATAAAAATCAAACACAAATCATTTTCTACCAGTCATGTGAAAAACATGAGGAAGATGAGTTCAGGCAGGCTGGAAAATGGCTCAGTGGGTAATAAGCTTGCTGCACAACCATGAGGGCCTCAGTTGGGATCCTTCGCATCTATGTGTAAGGCAATGTGGGCTTGGAATCCTAGCCTTAAGGCCATGGATGCAGGAGGACCCCTGGGGTTTACTGAGCAGCTACTGTACTGAATAAAACAGAAAATTCAGTGAAAGACACTGTCTCAAAAAATAAGGTGTATCCAGTGCCTAGTACCATTCTACTTTGTTTACATGTATGAAATTACCAAAATGTATAAAGAGATTCTATTAAAATAATAAGGAATGCTGAGAGGGGGAGAAATAGTCTTTCCCAGGGAAGAACACACCAATTGGTTATCCAACACCAAATGATCAGCCCTGAAAATATACATACAATAAGTTTTACTGTGGTGCTTACTAAGAAAAAAAAAAAAAAACACAAAGCAAATGAGGAAAATACTTCCTCACCCTGGCTTCCACTTGTACAGAAAACATACATGAATTCATATACTCACAGGCATATTCACACAATATTCCCCACACACCTCATAAATTTATATTTATGGGAGAGGATGACTTCAAGATAAAATTTTGTAAGCGGAATTCATGAAATCTAAATTCTTACCTCCCTATCATCCACTCTCTTCACTTATAATACCAGCTCACTTGTACTGTGATACCATTTTTTCCCCACAATTCTCAAAGAAACTACCAGAACAATCTTAATCACTGAATTATGTTTCCTACATCCAAATCTAGGTAAGTGCTAACTTGTTTCTGTGAGCAACAATGTGTATATGGCTCTAGTAAAGTCAATCGTAACAGTAGCTTCCAGAAACTGCCTGCTTCACTGCAGTGTCTTTAATGTTATGGCACTGCACTGCATTGAGTTTGAGGAGTTCATGCTAGAGATTTCACATGCTTCCTTCTAGTCTCCCTATGACTGTGGCTCACAGTGCACTTTTGAATTCACACATGTTTAAATTGCGTCCATACTTTATACATGCACTGACTATGCTACTAGCACTCAAAAATTTGTTTGCTATTCAAGTAGCTAACTTAAGCTATTGTTAGTAATTAGACAAAAGCTAGGTAAGGTAAGAAGAGAATATAGATATGTCTAGAATGCTAATATATTGTTTTAAAGTAGTTGTTATGAATCAAATGACAATATGAAAACACTCTTAAAAGGGCCAGGGCTGTGGTCAGTCATAGTGCTTGCCTTGTAGATATGATGCATGCGGTTCAGTCTGTAATACTGCCAAAAACCTTTTAAAGCCTGAATATTTGAACAAAGACTCTTAGAATGATAAAAAGTACCTTCATAAACACACATACTTTTTAAAGACAATAATGATCATTATACTCTTTTGAACATTAACTTTGATAAACTTATTTTAATATTGCCTCTTCTATTTTGCATATTAAACAAGGGCAATACAACCCAGGCCATTCTAATACAATTGCTAACTAGTGATTTCATTTCCATGGGTGAAAAATGTCAACAAGGGAGACACAGAAAAAGAACAAAAAAGTCCATAATATAAAAAGTTATGTGAAAAAGCAAGGGTAGGTACACTGTTTATCACCTATTATATATAGTCAAACATAATAAAAAAGTCCTCTGAATATAAAAACGTGAAATGTATAAGACAGGTCTTCAAATGTAGTTTGTACACAAGACCGTCAGTTCCATCACACACAAGTGTGTGTGTGTGTGTGTGTGTGTGTGTGTGTGTGAGTGAGAGAGAGAAAGAGAGAGAGAGAGAAAATGTAGCCAAGCACATGGTGGCATGTGCCTGCTAGGAAGGCTGGGGAATAGGTAACATTGACTTTAAAGCTCCCAGAGAATCACAAACTCTTCACAGAAAATTGCAAATTCAAAGCAAGCCTTGGCTAAATTATAAAACCTTGTATAATAATACCAACCCAAGAAAGAAAGGAAGAAAGGAAGAAAGGAAGAAAGAAAGAAAGAAAGAAAGAAAGAAAGAAAGAAGGAAAGAAAGATCCATAAGGTGGGTCATACCTAAAATCTCAGAATTTCGCAGGCTGACGCATGAGGTTGCTTAGAGCTTGAGGCAAGCCTAGACTACATCATGAGCTCCAGGTCAGCCTACACAATAGTATGTGACTGTCTCAAACACAGTAACAAAACAAAAAACACATGATACAGTAAATCAAGCCCACATAAATGGATGAGTGTATTAATAATAATTAATAAATAATTGTTAAGGTTTAAGTCTTACTGCTAATAAGAAAAAGTCTATTTAAATCAATTCAAGACTACTATCACATATTAAAACCATTTTAAATAATTTTAAAACTATAAACCCTCACACTTTCTTTTGCATTAAATATTAGTACAAACTTCTGGAGAGTGATGTTCAATATGTGACAAAAGCTTGAAAACTCAAGAGCTACTTTGACCTTATTCATAAATCCATGAGACTTTTGGAGAAGGCAACAGAAAAAGAGCCCCTCCCCTAATTATGCAAAAATATTAGTGAAAAGGTAAAAATATTAGTGAAAAGGTTAAAATATTAGTGAAAAGGTAAAAAAAAAAATTAGTGAAAAGGTAAAGGTCATTGCTCAAATGACCAATTGGAAATTAAGACAAATCATAATACTTAAAACACAACTAATTCTTTTTCTTACCATTACCATGATGGATATTCAAAGAACAATAGTCATACAAAAGTACTGTCAGAAAAATATAAAGCAAAGGATGGATGCTGATAATAACTGTGTAAAGATTTGCCTTTACTGTTTAAGAAAAATGACTAGAAAACCACCTTTTAAAGTGTGTGGTAAGGAGACCATTTTTAATTACTCAATTTTCTATCAAGTTCATTTTTAAGTTTCCTTTTCTCATTTGCTTAAAAATGATCTACCTGCCTATCCATATATAAGCTGGAAAAGGAAAAAAGTACACAAAATCATTTCTCATACACCCAGATATTAAAACTATGTTCAAACAGCTATCAGTAGTTTGATACTAAAACATGTATTAGTGAATACTTCGAATTTACCTTCTGTGATACAAGTAGGATTTATGTCTAACAACAACAGAAAGAAGAAAAACAAAACTTCAGGCTGAAAATTAAAAGTAGTAACAGGTATTCAAAAATAATTTGTACCCATCTGAGAAATTATTACCATTAATAATACTGGTGGTGGCATTCACTCTTATTACAATTAAACCATTTTTGGATTTGCAAGATATTAGGGAAAACTCAGTAGCTTCTGTAATAATGTGGCTTCACTCTTATAATACTCAAAGTTTTCAAAATTAACATCACAGCAATTTAACTGTTTTCTACTGACAAGCAAACTTTCAATTATTTTCTTTTTATTTAGTCTGCCTTAGTCTACTACTCTTCCAACTTTGTGTCCACTTTGTATGCTTTTCCTCATTTGGATCTTATTTGGAGGAAAGAGAGTTCAATTTAGGTTTTATTATCACTCCTTTCATCATACAACTCTGTAGCTAAGAGTAGAATCTCTTTCCCCACATATAAAAGATCATCTTTTTGTCTCAGTGCAGAGCAGAAAGTGCACTTACATTGCAAATTATATTTATGGAAAAAACAAGAGTCAATTCAAGACTTAACTAAAGTATATTCTCTTTTTTAAAAATGTCCATTGTCTCCTAATCCCAAAATCCTGTTCACCTATTCCCAAAAAGGTCATAATACATATTTCTTCTTTAGTGAAAACATATTTGCACAAATGCAGTTTACTGATGAATTAATTAGCTATTTTTTAAGATTAGAAATATATAACAATGTTTTTATTCAGTAACCCATTATCTAAAGATGAACAATCTTGGAATTCACTCAGTAGTCCTCAGTATTTTTATTTATGTAGTTTTTCTCACTTATGAGTCAGTTCCCCTTCTGAATTCCTTCTCCCCTCCACTCTAAAAAGAAAAAAAAAGAAAGAAAGAAAAAGGAGAAAGAGAGAGAGAGAGAGAGAGAGAGAGAGAGAGAGAGAGAGAGAGAGCTAGAAAAAAAAAAAAACACCCAAGCCTGGCCTCAGTTCCCGTATTTCAAGCCAGGACCAACCAGAAACCAGTTTTCTTCCACTAATCCGGAACTCCGGGCTGTTACCAACGCTGTCATTGGCCAGCGTCAGTCCTTGGTACGTGCCCCAAGATAACCCCCTGGTTTCTGTCCCTTATCCCCCTACAATGGGCCTTCTCCGCTGTTTGTAACACAGTCCTAAAGCACAACACAGCACCTCTGAAAACCAACTCACATTCTTCAAAGTTTTGGGGTGAAAATAAGCAAGGCTAGAGCAGGGCAAGGTACCCTTTCCGACACGCTGGGAGGGGGAAGGGGCAGTCCTTCGAACACCGAACAGCAGGCTCGGGGAGCTCTAAGGGCTGAAGGGCCAGGGGCGGTTGGGGGCACAAGGTGGGGAGGGAGTGGAAAAAGAGTTGGGCTAAGTTGAAACGAAAAGTTTACTAACCAGATCCTCGAAGCTTCTTCGGTGCTCTTTCCCTTCCCAGTCTAAGCGGCGCGGAATCAGCTGGGGGCCGGAGGAAAAGAAAAGGGGGGGGGGTGAAGGAAAAGCCTCTGCTCCCCAGCAGCAGCACCCAGCCTGGAGCCTAATCCTAGACCCTTTAACATTTTCATTTCTCCAGTCCCGACAGCTACTGCCGCTGTGCCGGGGGTTGGGGGTGGGGGGGGGCAGGCCAAAGGGAAGGAAATCCTGAAAAAACACCTCCCGCAGGAATAAAAGGCAGCGAGTTTAGACCCCTGCGTTGTCCGCCCCTTCTAAGCAAAGAACCCGATTTACCCCAAGTGACAACAGCCCCAAGTGTCCAGCTCGAAGGCTCCCTCCGGGCCCCTGCCCTCGGCCCCTGACCTACCTTACCCTTCCTCCAGGTTCTCCCCAGCCCTCCCCACCTCTTCCCAAAAGGGGTCCATACCTGATGCTCTTCGAGCTCTTGCACTAGCACCTGGGGAAGAGGGACACAGGGATGTGAAAGCAGATTGGGGCGCCAACCCATTCCTCCCTCCCCACTTCCAACACAGCCGCTGACTGTAGGAGTAATCGCGGCCGGCCTTTCCCTCACCCTCCAACTGCACTGCTCACCCAGTGCCTCAATTTCCCCAATGGGACCATTCCCCAACACTCCCAGATATCCTTTCCCTCTCACCTGAGCGGATTTGTTACAGGGTCCGGACTGCAAGAACCTTGCGATCAGGTAATACAGCTCTAAAGAAGGGGTTGGGGGTGGGGGGAGACGTTGAGAGAGAGGCAAGGAAAAGAGATACAAGCTTTTTAAAAAAAATCTGACAGCAGTCGCGCAAAGCCCCCATCCCTTTTGCCCCCGGCTCAGCTACCCACCGGCTTCGATCTGGGTAGGTGCCGCCGCCATCCTTTTCCCGAGGGGGTTTGGGGGCTTCGCTCAGGAGGGCTGGCGGGGGCGGGTGGGGGCGCTGCCTCTATTGTGGTGAAGCCCCCATGCTTGGGAGTCCCGCCGCTTCCGCCGCACTCTTCGTCCCAGTTTCGGTCTCTCTCGGATTCATCGCATCACGTTTCGACCCATAGATATTCTAGCCCAAGAGCTGAGGAGGCGGAGGAGGAAGGAGAGCAAGAGAGAAGGAGAGGGAGGAGCTGAAGTCGCCGAGGGGTGGGCGGGGGGAGAGGGGTGGGCGGGGGGAAAGGGGTGGAGCCATAGAAAGAAGGAGGGGGGAAAAGGGAAGGGAGCCGCTTGCAAAGCTCCAGGCTGGCCGCCAGAGGCACTAAGGCGGCCGCCTAGTTCCAGCAGCTAAGCCGGCCTGGGGTTGCCTAGTTACTGCCCAGAGAACAAGGAAGAGGTTCTAAATGCAGGCAGACGCTCTGGCAATCTTCGTCAAACTCTGTGGTGGCGTTGGCGTCCTAGAGCTCCGGAGTTGCTTACCCTTCCTGTAAGGGCAATCGGACCCTTTCCGGTGAGGGAACCTCTCTCCAGACATGATCAAGAGAAACTGGCGAGGGACTGACATGATCTAGCTTACCTTGGGTCACCGAACGGATTTGGTTTGTTTGTTCTTTCTCTACCCCAAGAAAAAGTCGCTAGCTACTGCAAGGTTTTGTTTTCAAACAAGGAACAGCATGCCAAAAGAAAGTGCTGCGCCTACCTGATGAGCAAGGGAATAATATTCTTCTAGAAAACTTCTTGTAGTAGTATCAAGTCTCCCCTTGATTCTGATAAACATTGCGCGCGAAGTTTACACTTTAAGGAGGAGGCCGTTTCCCCCTTCTGAAAAGGTCAACAAGCTCTTTCTTCTCAATTCCTGTAGGATAAGTTGGAACGCTGTTTTGAAATTCTGCCAAAACGTTTTTAAAGTTCTTAACTATTCATTGAAATTTGGATAGAAATGATAGTTTGGTTTGGTTTGTCTTTGAAGTGATATTCTCTGACTTGCTGTCACTATGTATCTATCCAAGGCTCCCCTGGAATTCCATGTCAATCTTCCTGCCTCAGCTTCCCTAGTGCTCATGTGGCAGGCATGTGTCGCCACTCCGGTTGACAAAAAGTCTTTTTTCCACTACCTTGAGACTACAATTGTTTTCATGTATAACTTTAACTCTTAGCACAGCGCTGATTTGATCAAAGGATTTGTATAATAATTGACAGTTTGAGGAAACTGGTTCACTTCCCCAATTTCTCTTAGCATCCCGTTCTCAGGATGTTACTTTGAACAGAATTCATAGAAACAAAACATGATGGGAAAACAAGTACTATTTGAATTGTGTACATTATTTGCTTTGAAATACTCAAATTTGAAGGTTCACATTAATGTATGGCTATAGTGGGAGTTTGGTTTTCAGACTCAGGGAGCTCGGTGATTAAACCACATTGGGCATAGAATTAAATTTAATTCAATTCATAAACTTAACATATCCTTAGCAATTCATTCTGCCAATTTCTTTTATTGAGTAATTAATAACAACATAAGAGTAAAATGCTATGGTTATCTTTGGTATAATCAGTATCTGAAAGAAGTAGATAAAAGAAATATAAAACCTCAGGACAAAATTGTGAGGTGCTTACTGAAATAGTAATTTTTATAGTTCAAGATAATATAATTAACAGCTAACCTTTACCAAGTCATTACTACATATTTTGCCTGCTGTAACTCATTTAATCCTTAACAGTGACCTAGGAGACAGTTTATATTTTTCTCTACCATACTAATATTAAAAATTACTACTAGCCAGGTGTGGTGGCACACGCCTTTAATCCCAGCACTAGGGAGGCAGAGGCAGGCAGATTTCTGAGTTCAAGGCCAGCCTGGTCTACAGAGTGAGTTCCAGGACAGCCAGAGCTACACAGAGAAACCCTGTCTCTAAAAAACAAAAACTAAAACAAAACAAAACAAAAAAACCACCTGCTATATGACTTCAAAGCACTTACATGCTATTGTTTTTCTTATATGTAAATGATAATAAATAATATTCACTGTGTTTGCTAACACACATTTTTTGTAGAACTCATGTGAGAATATATCTCTGTTGTATTCAAAAGGCATGTGACATAATTATCCCAGCGATCACTAAAACTGTAAATTTGGATGCAATTAAGAGAGAAAACTCCACACATTTATGGAAATTTAAGGTAAGAAATTACTTGTACAGAATTAATTTTATTTGTATTTATTCATTTATTGTGTATGTGCAGGGGCAGAGTCACCTGGCCTCCAGGTAAATAATTATGTTAACTGGAATTTGAAATGATAAGGGATTAGGAGTAAAGAAAATGCAGATTAACCTCCTGTGGTCTGATCTACCTATAATCCCAACACTAGGGTGGCTGAGGCAGAAGTGTCTTTAGTTCAAAACTAAACTGGGATACATAGCTAATTCAAAGCTGGCCTGAGAGATAAGGGGAACTGGAAAGAGCACGACATTAGTTTCAGGCGCACAATACCCAATGATTCTAGAATCCTCTACTGACAAAGCAAACTGACACAAGGAAAAATACTTAAAGCCCAAATCCATTTCCACAAAACCAGTCACTAAGGGTAAATTTTGGAGATGATAATTAAGGAAGTGATGAACTAGCAGGAATTTTCTGTACTAAGTTTGTAAGAAGAAAGTTTTTTAAATGTCTGTGTTCCCACAAAAAAATATTCATTCTTTAGAACTAATGCTAACGAATCAAACACTTTGAAGTAATTTAGAAGACAGAATCACCAGTCTGAATCTCTGCCTGACCACATTTGTATCCCCCCCCCCGCGCCCCCACCCCGTGTGTGTGTGTGTGTGTGTGTGTGTGTGTGTGTGTGTGTACATGTGGAGGTCAGAAGACAGCATTTGAGAGTTGCTTTTCTCCCTCCATTATGTGGGTCCCAGGACAGAATCCAGATTGTCAGCTTGGCAGCAAGTACCTTTACCCACTGAGCCATGTTGCTGTCTTTCTTTAACTTTTTTCAAAATTTAGATTAGTAAAGGAAGCAAATTTTCATCTATTATAGGAAAAAAAATGGACTTAAGTAGAAAAATAAGAAATGTTGCTAGGCATTGTGGTATGTTCTTATAATCCTAGCACTGGAAAATTCAGGGCAGAAAAATTAAGAGTTCTGTGGCATCTTTGCTTACACAGTGATTTTGAGACCAACCTGCCTACATGAAAATATCACAAGAAAGAAGGGAAAGAAGAATAAGATATTTAGCAAGTGGCTTGGTGGGTAAAAATGCTTGCCACCAAACCAGCAACCTGAGGTCAGTCCCCAGAACCTACCTGGTGAAGGAGAGAACTGACTCTCTGGAGTTGTTCTCTGACCTCCACACTCTTGCCCTGGCATGCACTTCCCACCCCCACACAAACACACTTCATAAATGTAAAAAATGTTAATAAAAATGTTTACTTGGTAGCTGCATTAGCTTCCTGGGGCTACCATAACAACTTCTAATCCAGAGGGCTTAAGAAAGCAGTGGGTTGGTTTTTTACACATGAAAGCTAGAAATGTAAAATCAGCCACTGGCAGAGTTTGTGCTCCCTCTAAATGCTCTGTAAAAGAATCCTTTTTCCCTTTTCTAGCTTCTGCTGGATCCTTAGCATTCTTTGGTTTGTTGACAGCATACTTCCATTATCTTCCTCCATGTTTAGATAACCTTTGTACATGTGGGGCCCTGTTTCAAATCTTAGCATATTGTGTATATACATGATTCTAGGGACCCACCCAGGGTCTCCCACATTTTGGGCAAGCACACTACCACTTAATGTGTTTTGTTATGAGGACAGGAGTCATTAAATTTTAGGTCTACCTTACATCTAGAATGATCTCATCTTAATGGCATAATTATATCTACAAAGACCTTATTTCCAAGTAAGGTGATATTCACTGGTATTGTGGTTAGAACATGAACATATTTCTGAGGGGTACAATTCACTGAACTATCCTTTACTTTATTATCATCTTTATTTTTATTTTTGTTTGTTTGTTTGTTTTGTTTTTTCAAGACAGGGTTTCTCGGTGTAGCCCTGGCTGTCCTGGAACTCACTCTGTAGACCAGGCTGGCCTCGAACTCAGAAATCTACCTGCCTCTGCCTCCCAAGTGTGCCTCTGCCTCCCAAGGGTTGGGATTAAAGGCATGTGCCACCACTGCCTCGCTCATCTTTATTTTTAAATAAATCTTTTTTGGAGGGAGGGGGTTTCAAGACAGGGTTTTTCTATATAGCCTGGTTATCCTGGAACTCACTCTGTAGACCGGGCTAGCCTCAAACTCAGAAATCCACCTGTCTCTGCCTCCTAAGTACTGGGATTAAAGGCATGTGCCACCACTACCTGGCTAAATAAATCTTATTTGCCATTATTATATGCATGTATTGATGTGTGTGCATGATGTGTGTACACGTGACTTTCAGAGGTCAACTTTGTGGAATTGGTTCTCTCCTTCCCCTTTTATGTGGGTTCCAGGAATTGAACATATTATCCTTTTAAAAGTCATATTTCAGGACGATTAAGAGTATATACAGCAAAACTTGACAGCCTGAGTTGGATCCTCAGATCCACAGAGTAGGAGAGAACTGACTCCTGTAAAGTTGGCCTCTGACTTCAACACATGTGCAATGGTATTGTGCTGGTAGGAGTACATATACAAAGGAAATAAACTGTCAACATAATTAAAATCACATTGCATGAACCAAGGATATGGCTCAGTTGGTAAACTTCTTGGTTAGAATGGAAGATAATTTCTCAAATTTAAAAGCCATCTAAAGAGACAATCCTAAATTTGAACAAGGAAAGCAGAATATTAATATTAATATTGATCTAAAGCAGTGGTTCTCCACCTGTGGGTTATGACCCCTTTGGAAAGGGTCACATATCAGATATCCTATGCATCAGGTATTTACATTAGAACCTGTAACAGTAGCAAAATTATCGTTATGTAGCAGCAAAATAATGTTATGGTTGGGAGTCACCACAACATCAGGCAGCATATTAAAGGTCACAGCATTAGGAAGGTTGACAACTAATAGAGATTATGAACTCCTGAAACTAAACAAAAGTAGTAATGAAAACAAATGAGAAAAAAGTGGAAGGGCACTCTCAGCAGAAAAATAGGCAGCATTATTAAATTCAACACCATATACACATACATATAATGAAAGTGTTAGGAAGAAGAGTGAGAGGAAATAGTTTGAAGATACATTGTAACAATGTTGGAAGCCTTTGTTTAAAAGTAAACATCCACACAGGAAGCTCAGTGAGCTACAAATATAAACATTTAGTAGTGCCCACTAACCTATTGAAAATCGAAAAAAACAAAAAACAAAAAACAAAAAAAAAACAAACAAACAAAAAAAAAAAAAACACAAAAACCTGAGACTTCTTATTAAAAACAATGGAGGCCAGAGGCAATCGGATAGCATAATCATTGTAACACAAGAAGGAAGGCACCACACAAGAACCCTATGTTTACTAAAGCTAACTTTAAAAACAAAGGTGAGCCACAGATGTTTCCCCAATAAATAACAAATGGAACAATTTGTTGATAGCATAGCCATATTACAAGAAAGACTAAAGGAAGTTTGTTTGTTTTTCCAGCTGGAAAGGAACAGAATTTAGAGAGCATAGCAGTTCTGCCCCTTATCCATTAGAGTACATGCCAGCCTGTCCAGTGGATGCCTAAAACCAATTCCAACATAGAAGCTATGATCTTATCCAGGGATACATAGTTTTGGGTTTTGGGGGTTTGTTTTTATATGTTGAAACAAAGTCTTGTTGTGTAGCTAAGGTCAAACATTCAATCACTTTGCTTCTACCTTCTGAGTACTAGAATTACAGGCATTTTCACTTTGACATACAAATTCCATGTCTTGTAGTAACAAAGTATTTACCACCCATCATAGCAGTATCTTTTTCAGTATCTTTTCTGTCCAAAGTATGATAGCAAAAAGAACACTGATTTCTTGAAAAAGAACACATTTTGTTCTCTTTTCTTTCTCCTACCTCATTCTGCTTCAGCACTGGGAGTTAAATCTAAATCCAAGTTCCTCCAAATACTAGGCAAGTGCTCTTCTATTGATCTACATCTCTGTTTTTTGTTTTGTTTATATTTTTGTTAGTTGCTCAGGCAGGCCTTGAAATATCAGGGATTTTTGTTTGTTTGTTTCAAAAAGGGTCTCAAGTATCTCAGGCTAGCCTGAACCCACTATATACCCGAAGGTGACCTTGAACTTCTACTGTTTTCTTCCTCCTTTTGCTAAGTGCTGAACAGACAGGCATGTATTGCCACACCTGGGCAAGCTTTGGAATTTCAGTCTTCTGCCTCTATAGAAGCTGAGATTAGAAGCTTGCACCACAACAACATTATGAACTAACCAGTACCCCAGAGCTCTTGACTCTAGCTGCATATGTATCAAAAGATGGCCTAGTTGGCCATCACTGGAAAGAGAGGCCCATTGGACACGCAAACTTTATATGCCCCAGCACAGGGGAACGCCAGGGCCAAAAAGTGGGAATGGGTGGGTAGGGGAGTGGGGGGGGAGGTATGGGGGACTTTTGGGATAGCATTGGAAATGTAATTGAGGAAAATACCTAATAAAAAAGAAGAAGAAGAAGAAGAAGCTTGCACCAACAGGCCCAGCTATGGGATTCATTCTTATGCATTACATTTTTTTATTTGTATTTATTAAAATGTAGAGGCCAGAGGACAATTTTACAGTGTAGGCTCTCTCCTTCCACCTTATAGAGCCCAAGCATCACACTCAGGTGGAACAGTGGTGGCTCACACCTTTAATCCCAGCACTCAGGAGGAAGAGGCAGGTGGATCTCTGAGTTTAAGCCCAATCTAGTCTACATAGTGAGTTCCAGGACAGCAAGGGCTACCCAGAGAAACCTTGTCTTAAAAATAGAATCAAACTCAGGTGAGGCTTGTATAGCAAGAATTTTACACAGCAAGCAGTCTAACTAGCCATAGTAAATAGATTTAAGGGTTCTGCTTCTTTTAACAATAGAGTATTATCCCCAAAGAAGAACAAAATTCCATTCAAGGAAACAAATGTAACTAGAGAAAGAAAACGTCCTGCTAAGCAAAATGTGCCAGACACAGAGATACAAATGTTCCCTCATGTGAAGACTCTAGATTACACACATAAGCATGCATGTAGATATGTGTATACATATGGCATGAAAGTAGAAGTGGGACTGTGGGCAAAAGGATAAGGAAAGCAAAGATTACAACTAAATTATGTGATATTCATCTTGTAATGAAAGCTACTGTTTTATGCAGCAACTATGTACAAAAACAAACAAATAAAATGCAGGGCCTTGTAGAAGAAGGCCAAAGAGGGTATGATCTTGAAGAAGATATTAGAACTCAAGGCGCTCCCTTCCACTATCTCTACTTCCTAGTCTTGTTAAGGTGAAAAATTTCCTCTGTCATACACTCTAACCTTCATTTCAGGGCTACCAGGGGTTCATATCCATGAAACTAAGCAACCATGTACTAAAACCTCTCAAAGCCTGAGCCAAGGTAAACCCATTCTTTGAATTGTTTTGTCTCATACATTTTTTTACAGAAACAGAAAACACATCAACACAAAATGATTTGCCAAATTCAGCACCATTCCTAATCAACACACCCAACAAACTAGTTTACAGCTGGGATTGCATCAAGCTACTCACAGGTGTAGCTGATATAATAGTTAATTGTGAAAAACTGAAGGCTACCCTCTTATAATCAGGAGATCCCATTTAAGGTAGAATTTCTTTTCTTTCTTTCAGACAGGGTTTCATGGAGGTCAGACTGGCCTCAAACTCCCTGTGCAGCCCAGAGTGACTTAGGCCTTCTTATCCTCCTGTCTCCACTTCCCAAGGGCTGTGACTAGTAGCATGTACCAGCATACCTGCTTTATATGGGGCTGAGGGGCCTGGGGGTAAAAGCAAGAGTCTTGTGAAAACCTAGGCAAGCACTCAACCAGCTGAGCTACATCTGCAGCCCTTCTCTCACTAGTTCTGTTCATCATCTTTGCAGAGGTCTTCCAGGTTTAAATAGTTAAGAAAAAGCAGAAACCAAATCTGGTGTGGAGTGGAAAAGTATCTCTTCCTTTAAAATTCATGGACTTCGATAGCAAAAATCTTAAGGAAGTCATGGAAAACTTATCAGAGCAAATGAGTGAGCAGAGCAATGCATGAAACCGGACCAAGATAGTACTTACGGGTCTGTAGCCAAACAGTAAAGATTTTGAAATAAAAACTATTATAATTTGCAGTATCATCAGAAAGAGTAAAATACTTAGGAATATGTTTTACAAAATAAAAGTCGTACTAATGCGCTGAAAACTGTAAAACAGCTGGGGGTGGTGCACGCCTTTAACCCCAGTACACAGGAGGCAAAGGCAGGAGGAGGAGCACTGTGAGTTCAAGGCCAGCCTGGTCTACAGAGTGAGTTCCCATGACAGTCAGGGCTACACAGAGAAACCCTGTCCCAAAAAGAATTAAAAATAAAATTGTAAATTTTAAAAATTAAAAAGAGAGAGAAAGAAAATTGTAAAGCAGTATTGAATGAAATTCAAGTACACTTAAAGAAATAAAAAGCCATTCCATGTCCATGGTTTGGAAGACATAATAGTAAAAACTGATCTACATCGCATAAAATATGTAGCCAAATCCCAGCAGGAATTTTGGCAGAAACTGCATGATTCATACAAGGAGCCCAGAATAGCCAGAGCATCTTGGAAAGAAGGATAAATTAGGATGGTTCACACTTCCCATGCTCAAGCCTTACTAACTAAAAGCAATCATCAGGAGGAGTCTGTTACTGACATTAAAAAAAAAAGTCATACGCATCAATGGAACAGAATTGAGAATTCAGAAATAAGCCTGCAGCTTTGTTGTCCATTGTTGACATCAGTACCTAGAGAATACAAAGTAAGAAAGAAAATACCCTTTCAACAAGTGCTGGGACAAATTGATATTCACAAGAAAAAAATTAGTTTAGACTACTATAATGCAATAATACATACAGAAATTAACTCATTTTTCCGGATCCCTAAAGGTTAAAATGATACAATTTTTGAAGAAAAGGTAAATGCCAGCGTTTTTTTACCTTATTTAGACAAATGTTTCTTTGTTATGACACCAGCAACACACTAGCAAAAGTAGATACATTAACCTTTGTCAGAGGGAAACAGTTATGGACATCAAACAATATTAAGAAAATCATGGCCATTAATCAAGCAGGTTTATACTGCTAATCAAAAAGAACACTCTAAAATCATGAGGCAAAATAAATCCTTCCACTCTTTGTAAAAGTGGGGAGGGGTGTAGAGAAGAGAAGAGAAGAAAAAAGAAAAGAGGCGCATGCTTTTAATCCCAGCACTCTGGAGGCCAAGGCAGACAAGTCTCTGTAAATTTGAGGTCAGTCTGATGTACAGATCAAGTTCAGGCTGACTATGGCTACAAAGACCCTACATAAAAGAAGGAGAGAGATTCAAGGGGAGGGAGGGAGGGAGGGAGGGAGGGAGGGAGGAAGGGAGGAAGGAAGTAGTGGTGCACGCCTTTAATCCCAGCACTCAGGAGGCAGAGGCAGGTAAATCTGAGTTTGAGGCCACCCTAGTCTACAGATCAACTTCCAGGACCACCAGTGCTACACAGTGAAATCCTGTCTGAAAAGTCAACAACAAAAAAGATAGCCCAATGAAAGGAAGAAAATAGTTGTAAGCTATATGCAATAAGAATCTACTTAGCAGAATATATACATAAAACACAGACATATTACATATTACGTATTACATATTACAAAAAGGCAAGTTGAAACCATAAGATAACAGTACCTTCCTTCTACCAGTAGTCTTACACTGAGCTGTGGAAACAGTTTGGTAGTTCCTCAAAAACTAAAACTGTCGCCATATACCTAAAAGAATGGAAAAAAATATGTACAATAAAAGTTGTCCACCAAAATTCATAGCATCCAAAACAAACAACAGAAGCTGTTGCAGTGGCAAGTGCTACTAATCTCAGCATTTAGATTGGGGAAGCAAGAGAATCATTTCAAAGCTAGCTTCTACTGAGAGAAGTCAAGGCTTGATTGGGTTTCCTGAGATCTTGTCTAAAACAAAAAAGAAGTTCACAGCAGCGTTATTTCTAATACTACTTTTCATAACAGAAACAACTTATGAATAAATTAAAATAGATATTTTATACCTATGGAATTGAGTATTCTAACATAAAAAGGAATGAAGTAATGACATATGCCCTATCTATCTATCTATCTACCTATCTATCTATCGATCTATCTATATCTGTCTGTCTCCTGGATGGACCTTGAAAATGTGTTGAATGAAAGAAATTAATCAGAAAAGAGAGCAAATATAGTATGATTATGTGAAATGTGAGGAACAGGTAGAACTATCAAGCTACAAAGATTACTGCTTCCATTGGTCTAATGACATGGAGCAAGAGTAGGTGCTTGCATATATTATAATTATTTGGGGTGGGGGAAGTGTTTCTAATGTGCTCTACAGCTACATCTGATAATGCTTGCACTTGTTTGTAAATAGATAAAGAACCATCTAAGGGAGCACGTTTTTCTTAGTGCATGGGGATGCCTTGTATGGGCATGGATGCTGGGATCCATGTGTGGAGGTCACCGTATAGCTTTGTGGAGTCAGTTCTTGCCTTTCACCTTTACATGGGTTCCAGGGATCAAAGTCAGTTCACCTGGCTTCCATGACAAGCCTTTTTGCCCATTTCCTAAATCACCATGTTGGCCCTAAATTCACATTTTACAACAGTGAACTAGAGCTGGAACTGGAGCTTCATGCCTAAAATACTTCACTACCTTGCAAAAGGCCATGGATTTATTACTCAAACAGTGATCTTTATGGTATGTAAATTATGTCTCAAGTGGGGTCTTAAAAATATGTGGTGCTTTGAATAAAGATAAACTAATAAAATCAGATTTTCTTAAAAATTAATTAAAACAGTGTTTGGTTAATAAATTTAATTATGATTGCAGTATGTTCTTAACATTTTTTCCTCGTTGAGCCATAATTGAATATTTCAAAACCAAATAGTATTCTGATTATTTTCTCTTTTAATATTGGCTTGCACTTTCTCCTTCATTCCCGCATGGATTGTCAAATTGTTACTCACAAAGGAAACAGTAAGGGGTTGGGATATATTTTAGTGGCTTAGTTATCATGTGCTGAGCCATGGATATGGTCATCACACATATAAAACTTATTAAGCATCTTAATAATTATAGAAAATGTCACCTTTTGTACATATTACAATTGTTTTGACTTAATATTCTTCATTTGGTTTTTCTCCTCCTCTTGTCTTCATTAATAAAATTTACTTTTCTTTCTTTTTAAAACAATTCTGTAGCTGGGCAGTGGTGGCACATGTCTTTAATCCCAGCAGTGGGAAGGCCACGCCTTTAATCCCAGCACTGGGAAGACAGAGTTCTGAGTTCAAGGCCAACCTGGTCTACAGAGTGAGTTCCAGGACAGCCAGGGCTATACAGAGAAACCCTGTCTTGAAAAAACAAACAAAAACCAATTCTGTGCTGGGCACACAGCATAGGCAATTCCTCACTGAGCCTCCCGCCATTCTTAGGTGATTCCAGATTGTGGCAAGTTGACAATGAAAATCGAGCAACACTATCTAGTCCCAATCCTATGGTGATTTCATTGTTTTAGATTACATTACATTTTATCATCTGAGAACACTCAATTTCACATACACCAGTGTTTCTGCTTTTCATTGGCTGTCATCTCATTATTATTTGAACACGTCTCCTATAGTAAAGGCTTGGTTTTCCAGCATTTTGAGTTATTAAGACAGGATCAGATCAAGAGGGCACTGATGTCTTATCAATGAATTGATGCATTTGTATGAATTCATAGGTAATGTGCTAGTAGGAGGTGAGGCCTTGTTGGAGGAAGTTGGTCACTGGGGTACACCTTTCACAGGCATATCTTCTAACTGGACACTCTTGTCTCCTGTTTCAAGACTGGGTGACATATGTAGTTAAACTCTTTATTACCCTTCTACTGTAATGTTTCTACCTTGTCAAAGAGCTAAAAGCAGTGGAGTCAGCTAACTGTGGACTTAAACCTATTTAAACTTTGAACCAAAATACAAGAGTTGAGTTGTTTAACTCAGGCACTTTGTCATGGCAACTTCTTTTTCTTAAAGGAACTTTAGAAACATTTTGTCTTGTTTCCCTTCCCCTTTATCTCTTTTGATTTTTTTTTTCAGACAGGATCTCACTCTGTAGCCTGGATAGCCTAAAACTCGGTATATCAACCAGGTTTGCCTTGAACCCATAGAGATTCACCGCTTCAGCCCCCTGAATGCTGATATTATAATCAAGTACCACTGTGCCCAATTTATGAAGTACTGGGCATCAAACTTAGATCCTTGTGTGTACTTGACAAGCACTCTAGAAACTGAACTACACCCCCGGCCGCACAGTGATAGTTCTTTCTTTATAAAAGTTCTATAAAACTTTTGTTGATTATAATTCATTTCATAATTTCAACGTCTTTATAGAGTACAGATCAACAGTACCTACTAGATGCTAGGGCCTAAGATACATATTCACATGGATTATTGAGGGTAGTCACAAAAGCCCTGTATCATACACATTTATTATCCCCTCTTTAGAAATAGGGAAATCAAAACTCTATTCAACTAAATATTTGACTAGTGTCACAAAACTAGCAAATATTATTAGCCCTTGTTCTATGTGCTCCACTCTTTCTCCTCTTTCTGTCCATCTCTGTCTCAATTTCCCTCTCCCCCACCCCCTGTTCGAGCCTAGGCTTAGACTTGTTTAAGCTCACTGCATAGCTGGTGTGAAGGCTAAACATCTAATATTCCTCCCTCTGTCTCCCGAGTGCTGAAATCAAAGGTATGTACCACATGGTTCTCTTTCTTATTGAAAAGAGGTGTTTTTCCCTTGCCTACCCTTTCCACTTGTTTTTTTGTTTTTTTGTTTTGTTTTTTTTTTTTTTTTTTTTGAGACAGGGTTTCTCTGTATAGCCCTGGTTGTCCTGGAACTCACTTTGTAGACCAGGCTGGCCTCGAACTCAGAAATCCGCCTGCCTCTGCCTCCCAAGTGCTGGGATTAAAGGCGTTTGCCACCACACCCAGCTCTTTCCACTTGTTTAATTCGATGCTATTTATTATTGTATGGGTTTAATTGGACTTTCAAAACGCTATATACATGATAACCTTCAATCAGCTATTTACCTTGTTTGCCTCTCTCCTCACTGAGCCAAAAGGGTTACATTTTTCCCTCTTTGTTGAAAGGGCTGGAAGAGAGAATAGTGAAGTGATTGTTACACAGTAATTTGCAATAAGGGTGGGTACCACATACTTAGGGTTGGAAAAATAATCTATGGGTTGAGAAAAGGTTTTCAATTTGATGTTTGTGAGCATCCATGTAGATGCTGGGAATGAACCTGGGTCCTCTTGAAGAGAAGTCAGTACTCTAAAGCACTGGCACAGATAGTTAAGAACTTGAGGCAGGGTCTAGTGAAGCCCAGGTCAACTTCAAACTCATCATATAGCCACAAATGACCTCCCATTCCTTAGGACCCCTGGCCTCTACCTCCCAAGTACTGGAATTATGGTCATTTGATACCATAGTCATTTTAAAACACTTAAAATTTTAAAGTTATGATATATCATAATTGTTATATTCATTCTAACTAAATATAGTTTGAAATTTCTAACTGGTAAATTAATGTAGCAATTGGATATTACAGTGGAATGAAGGTTAAATCACTATAAATGGACCCAATGCCCATATCTGACCTCTGTGGGTGCTACAAACTCATGATATACATATATACATACAGGCCAAACAAACACACACACACACATTCTAAAAATGAATAAATAGTTTTTCAAAAGATTTGTCTTTGTTGTGATTAAAAATAAACTATTCCTAATAGTGTAAGAACATTTTAAAATCAGAAATGGCTCTTTGTGCTGGGCAAGATTGTTCAGTGTGTTAAGGGCAGTTATCACTAAGCCCAGGGAACTGAGTTTGATCCCTTGGACCCACACAGCAGAAGGAGAGGAATGACATCTGTAGGGTGTCCCCCAACCTACATATGCTGGCCATGGCATAAGCATGCATGTGTGTGGCACATACACATAATAAATAAATGAATGTTTAAAAACTACCATGCTATGGAAAGAGAAAGACGTGGCTTATTAAAAGAAATCAAATATTTCGTTGGGCATAGTGACTCATACCTGTCATCTCAACTCGTGGGAGTTAAAGAGTTAAGACAACCAAAAGTTCAGAGTCCTCATCAGCTACATGGTGTGCAGGAAGCCTTTATCTACTCAAATAACCTGTTGGAATTTGTGTTTCTGTGTGGTTTTGTTGCTGAGCGTCAAGCCTAGGGCCTTAAGCATGCTACCTGTGTGTGTGTTACTCAGCTAGACACGCAGCCTTGGTGCCGTTTGACTTTTTTAGAGTTTCATCTGCTTGCTCCTTCATTTCTCTTATCAACTCTGTTGTATGTGTTTTGATTTTGTTTTGTGAGACAAAGTCTTACTGTAGCTTGAGTCAGCCTCAACCCTACTCACAGCCATTCTCCCTCAACCTCTGTAGTTCTGGAGTTATAGGTGTGAACCACCAAGCCCACCTATATGCATTTAAGCCACATTAAAATTATTCAAGAGCACACTGTATGAGTATTATAGACATAATATTTCCAATTGATGCACATATTTTCGAGATAAGGTCTCATATAGCTCAGATTGTCTTAAAACTTACTTTGTACCTGAAATTGCCTTTGAACTTTTCATCTGCTTGCTTACACCTACCCAGTGATGAGATGAGATTACAAGTGTGTACCACCATGCCTATGTAATAGACTTTTTTTTTCTGTTTTCCTTTTATTATTATTGTTGTTGTTTTGGCATGGGCTCTCTGTCTGTTGGTAGGACATGTGTATTGAAGTCACCCGCTATTGTGTTAGGTTAATCTGTGACTTTATGTCATTTTTTCATTTTTATTTTTTATTATATATTTTCTTTATTTGCATTTCAAATGTTATCCCCTTTCCTAGTTTCCCCTCTGAAAACCCATTACTCCTTCCCCCCTCCCCCTGCTCCCCAACCCACCCAATCATACTTCCTGGCCCTGGCCGTCCCCTATACTGGAGCATTTAACTTTCACAGGACCAAGGGCCTCTCCTCCCATTGATGACCGACTAGGGCATCATCTGCTACATATGCTGCTAGAGCATGAGTCCCACCATGAGTTTTCTTTGGTTGGTGGTTTAATCCCAGGGAGCTCTGTAGATACCGGTCAGTTCATATTGTTGTTCCTTCTATGAGGCTGCAAACCCCTTCAGCTCCTTGGGTCTTTTCTCTAGCTCTTTCATTGGGGACCCTGTGCTCTTTCCAATGGATGGCTGTGAGCATCCACTTCTGTATTTGTCAGGCACTGGCAGAGCCTCTCAGGAGACAGCTATATCAGGCTCCCGTCAGCAAGCTCATGTTGGCATCTACAATAGTGTCTGGTTGTGGTGATTGTTTATGGGATTGATCCCGAGGTGGGGCAGTCTCTGGATGGTCATTCCTTCAGTCTCTGCTCCACACTTTGTCTCTGTAATTCCTTCCATGAATATTTTGTTCCCCCTTCTAAGAAATACCAAAGTATCTACACTTTGGTCTATCTACCTCTTAGGTTTCATGTATTTTGTGAATTGTATCTTGGGTATTCTGAGCTTCTGGGCTAATATCCACTTATCATTAAGTGCATATCATGTGTGATCTTTTGTGATTTGGTTACCTCACTCAGGATGATATCCTCCAGATGTATGCATTTGTTTAAAAATTTCATAAATTCATTGTTTTTTAATAGCTGAGTAGTACTGCATTGTGTAAATGTACCACATTGTTGTTGCCCTAATTTCTTTCTCAGCCTGTTTGTCCTTTGTGTAGAGAAAGGCCATTGACTTGTTTGAGTTAATGTTATATCCAGCTACTTCACTGAAGTGGTTTAACAGGTTTAGGAGTTCTCTGGTGGAATTTTTGAAGTCACTTATGTATACTATCATATCATCTGCAAATAGTAATATTTTGACTTCTTCCTTTTCAATTTGTATCCCTTTGATCTCTCTCTCTCACTCACTATTTGTCTAATTGCTCTGGCTAGGACTTCATGAACTATATTGAAAAGGTAGGGAGAGAGTGGCAGCCTTGTCTGGTCCATTATTTTAGGATTACTTCAAGTTTCTCTACATTTAGTTTAATATTGGCTACTGGTTTGCTGTATATTGCTTTTATTATTTTTAGTTGTGCTTTTACTTTGTAGAATAGTGTGAGGATTATTGGTATTCGGTCTTCTTTGAAGGTCTGATAGAACACTGCACTAAACCCACCTGGTCCTGGGATTTTTATTTTGATTGGGAGACTATTAGTGACTGTTTCTATTTCTTTAGGGGATATGGACTGTTTACATCTCTAATCTGTTCCTGATTTAATTTTGATACCTGGTATCTGTCTAGAAATTTGTCCATTTCATCCATGTTTTCCAGTTTTGTTGAGTATAGCCTTTTGTAGTAGGATCTGGTGATTTTTTGGATTTCCTCAGATTCTGTTGTTATGTCTCCCTTTTCATTTCTGATGTTGTTAATTAGTATACTGTCCCTGTGCCCTCTAGCTGGCTAAGGATTTATTTATCATGTTGATTTTCTCAAAGAACCAGCTCCTGGTTTGGTTGATTCTTTGAATAGTTCCTTTTGTTTCCACTTGGTTGATTTCAGCCCTGAGTTTGATTATTTCCTGCTGTCTACTCCTCTCAGGTGAATTTGCTTCCTTTTGTTCTAGAGCTTTTAGGTGTGCTGTAAAGCTGCTAATGTGTGCTCTCTCTAGTTTCTTTTTTGGAGGCACTCAGAGCTGTGCATTTTACTCTGACCACTCCTTTCATTGTGTCCCATAATTTTGGGTATGTTGTGGCTTCATTTTCATTAAACACTAAAAAGTCTTTAATTTTGTTCTTTATTTCTTCCTTGACCAAGTTATCATTGAGTAGAGTGTTGTTCAACTTCCATGTGTATGTTAGCTTTCTATTATTTATGTTATTATTGCAGATCAGCCTTAGTCCATGGTGATCTGATAAGATGCATGGGATAATTTCAATATTTTTGTATCTTTTGAGGCCTGTTTTGTGACCAATTATATGGTCAATTTTGGAGAAGTTACCATGAGGTGCTGAGAAGAAGATATATTCTTTTGTTTTAGGATAAAATGTTCTACAGAGTTAAATTCATTTGGTTCATAACTTCTGTTAGTTTCAATGTGTCTCTGTTTAGTTTCTGTTTCCAGGATCTGTCCATTGATGAGAGTGGGGTGTTGAAATCTCCTACTCTTGTTGTGTGCAGTGCAATGTGTGCTTTGAGCTTTACTAAAGTTTCTTTAACGAATGTTAAATGCCCTTGCATTTTAAATCCGAGTTTTGCTTTTCCAGTGTATTGGGGTATCTAGTACTTACTCTGGTAGGATAACTGGTTTCTGATAATGGTGAGCTGTCTTGGTTTCTGTTGGTAAGATTCTAGCGTTTGCCTTTTGCCATCTGGTAATGTCTGGTGTTAGATGTTCTTGCTGTCTCTGGCTGGAGCTTGTTCCTCCTTTGAGTCTGTAAGCCTGTGTCAGCACTCCTGGGAGACCATGTCTCTCCTGGCAAGACCAGTGCACAGAGGGCTGTGGAACAGCTCTACCTCCTGGGTGCAGATGTAGGCCCTTTGGACCCTTCCCAGCTGTTCTGTAGCTTCTGAGGCCTGTGTGCTTCTTAGTGGTCCTGCCTTAGAGAGTCACTAGAAAGAAAATGGAGATCTCCCTTGAGTCCTGGGGTCAGAACATTCGCTGGGGGCAAGCTCTCCTCTAGCAGGGAAGGTACACAGAGCAGTAATATACTTCGTAGTACAAAGCAATATTTTCATTTTGAGTCAATCCTGCTTTTGTGCCAAACTTTTTCTAGATCATTTTGAGATACTATTGAATAAGAATGTTTTTAAGGCAGGGTCTCATGTACTCCAGTCTGGACCTGAACTATTAGCCAAAGATGATCTTTGACTTCTGGTCCTTCTGCCTCCATATGCCAAATGCTAGGAAAAATTTCCCCTTTTCTTGGATACAAATTATAAAGTATTGTTAAAATAAATTAATAGTCATACTTTAAGGATTTATTCATTAATATTAAAATTTAAAATTATGACTTTAATGGAGTGTGTTCGTGTGTTATCTGTGCATGCATATGTGTGTGCACGTATATGTGAATACATGTGGAGGCCAGACAATGACATCAAGTGTCTTCTGTTACTCTTCTTTGGTTTTATTTTCTTAATTAATTTTAGAAATTGAAATGTGTTATGTCGTTTTAATCATTTGCCTTCTTCTTGACTTTGAACCCTTCCATGTATGTCCCTTGCTCTCTTTCAAATTCATGGTCTCTTTTTCTTTGTTGTTTTATACATAAATACATATGTGTGTGTATATATATAATATACCTGAGATATTTCATATATATATGTATATATATATATATTTCTAAATGTATAAATACAACCTAATTAGTCCAAATAATATTGCATATGTATATACATATGTACATATATATGTAATATACATGTGTATGTGATTTCATAGCTACCACTTAGTTTTGGTTTTTTGTTTTTGTTTTGTTTCTTGTTAAAGCTCCCTCATAGGATCTTCAGCTCACAAATTTGGCTGGATAGACAGGATAATGAGTTCCTGGGATCCATGTGTTACTACCCACATCTCTCCCTGATGAGCATCACCACACCCAGATTTCTATATGGGTACTGAATATCAAACAAAGGTTTTCATGCTTGAGCAACATAGTAGTAGCTACTGAGCCATCTCCCCTTGTTAACTACACTTAGAAACAAAACCAGTTCTGGTAAAATCATGTTCATGTCTAAAGAATTGTCAATTTTGATCTTACTTAATCGATTTTACAGTATTCTGCTTTTAACCCAAGAAGTAAAAGGAGACTTTTTGCCAGGCAGTGGCAGCGCACACCTTTAATCCCATTACTTTGGAGGTAGAGGCAGGCAGATTTCTGAGTTTGAGGCCAGCCTGGTCTACAGAGTGAGTTCCAGGACAGCCAGGACTATACAGAGAAACCCTGTCTTGAAAAAAACAAAAACAACAACAAAAAAACAAAGCAAAACAAAACAAAACAAAATTTTTGTTAAGTTTTAGGGAAATTGCTAGGTTCACTATATATCAATACACACATATATTCAATTTCTGTATATGTTTTATGTCAATTATGAAATTGAAATCTTAAAAAAACACAGGTTAATCCTACTAAGGTAGAATTTTAATATTCAAAATATTATGGAATTCAGCATCTTGTGGAATTAAATATTCTGTATATACTAAATCATTACAAAAAAAATCTCACAAGGAATTCTGGTTAATCATTCAGTACATGCCACCATCCATCCGTTTCTCAGCTGTCTGATATTGTACCTTAATTAACTTTAAAATCCATCAAAGTCCACATTACTCATTTAGTTCAATTTTGTTTGAGACATGGTCTCATCCTATATTTCATCTCAGACTGATCTGCAATGCACCATATCCTAGATAGGCCTTAAACTTAGCAATCGTCCTGTCTCAGCTTCCCAAGTGCTAGGATTACTGGTGTAAAACCACCCACCCAACTCAGCTTGTTTTGAACTTTTAAACCCTGTAATAGAAGTGAACTCACTTGCTCTCCAAATACCTACTCTTCTTAAAAAATGTATCACATAGTAAAATTGCCCTAAGAATGTCTGATGTGCATTTCTTACCTGACTAAGCCTGTTTTCCACTTGAGCTAACATCACAGTGCATTTTTATGGCTATCCTTTGAAATTCTGATGAGCTCACTACTAGTTCTACTTCTCTCAAAACAGCTCTTTCTCAGCATGATAGAATAATAATGTGAGGCAGGAAAAAAAAACATTGTTCTAATCTTGGTTCTTTTATTGATTGATTCTAGGGGGGAAATCACACAATTGTTTAAAGGCTTTTAGAAAAATTCTATACAATGGATAGACTTGCCCTACATGTAAAAATTCTACCACTATAATCTCTTTACTTCTATATCATTATTTCTTCGGTTGCAATTCTCAATTCCTATTCACTAAAGATGCAAGTATTATGTCTCGCATTTACTTCATGATGCGAGGATTCATCTAACACATCCTCATTCCTTTTGGCTCTCAGTTCTTCTAGATACTATATTTTTCTCCTTTTTTTAAGTTGTTTTGTGGAGGCTCTGGTTCTCTGAGGACAAAATGAACTTTGCCTTAAAATGGGTTTTTCACTAAGCAGTCTCTTGCTCTTGCTCTCACATGCAGGCACCTGTATCTCAGCAGACTGTCTTACAAGACGCATTACTTTGAAGTCTACCTGGATTCAAAACCACATGGATTCCTCAGTGTTTAGCTTCTGAGATATGGCTAGCTCTCTAGTTGACCTGGAGTAGTCACATGTGGCCTCCCACATATCTAGGGTTTGCAATCTTAGGCAGTGCTTACCTCTTGCATCTTCCTTTGGACTCGCCCCTATCCCTTCCTTGCAGAGAGTAAATTGAGATATCTCCCATTCCATCTGAACAGTCCTCAGAAACCTGGCACCACCCTTAGGGGGCAATTCTAGGATAAGATATTACCACCCTGCAGTTCAACATGGTCTTAATCTCAATCCTAAATCTTAGTTAAAAGGGAATTGTTTTCCTTGGGTGCCTTTCTGCAATTTCTTCATTCTTGAAACGTTTTCTTACTTATTTCTTGCCAAACCTTTCTTATTCCCATTTTCTTATACATAACCATTTTCTTCGGTGCTGGGTATTGCATGCAGAGGCTTACATGTTAGCAAACACTGTACCATTGGGCTGTATCCACAGCCCAAAACATTCCTTTTCTTATATTTATCCTCACATCATTGTGTAGTTTCTATTTCTTAATATGAACTATATTGATACAGATATATCTGCTTTTCAGAATAATTCACTCCTTAACTGTGCAATCAAGCACTACTACTGGAAAACATAAGCTATGTAATTCACCAACTTCCCTTCTGTGTTTGCTGCATGGGAAAAAAGCTTTTTGACACTTTACCATAAGTGTTTATGTTACTATACTGTTTTGTTCATTGTTCAGTATTACTAAATTTTTTTGTATATTTTTTTCTTCTCTCTTTTCTGCTCAGATTATTTAGCTTGCATTACTAAAGTGTGAATATTTTCAAGGTAATTCATGTCTCATCTCTAAGTATTCTCTTGATTTTAGCTATCTTCTTTGATTTAAGGAAATCCAACTTATATTTTTTAGTCTTTATAGTGCTTCTGAATTAGTTTAATCTGATTAATTAGTTTAATCTGATTAATCTTTTGTTTGGATTTACTTGCATTATTTTTATTTTGTGTATGTTTGTGTGCCTTCTTATATGTATGTACACAGTCTCCCACATCCTAGAGATGCTTGATGCCACTAGAGCTGGAGTTAAAGGAAGCTATGACCTGCCAGATGTGGGTACTGGGAGCCACACTCAGGTCCTATGCAAGAGAAGTAGGCACTCTTAACTCCTGACTCATCTATCCAGCCTTAATCATTCTTTTATTTTTATTTCAATAGATATTGAATATGTAGTATATGCCAGACAAGATGATAATAAAAACTAAAAGGTGAGCAAAGTACATGTGCTGTACACGACAAAATATTTGTAAGTTAAAAAAATACTGTAAAGTGTGGTAAGCGCTGTAATTGAAGTAGATTGTATTATAAGAGCATGAAAACTATTAAATTTTGGAGAAGGGTAGAGAGTGCTTCCAAAAGAATGTAAAAGATAAGTATAGACTTGAAGTCTCGACAGATGAGGAGGAGTTTACAACCTGAAGGTAAATGGAATGGGCTGCCAAACTTGAAAAGACAATTCCAGACAAAAGGGGTCAACAGTTACAAAGGGCTACAAGTCACAGCGAATGTGGTATTTTAGGAAAACTACGCTTAGTTCAGATCCTAAATTTCCAGATAGGTTAGCCAGAGTTAAGGAAAAAGGTGATTCAATTGTAGTTGAAGCAATATGTTCTAAGGTTTCAGTTTATAGTCATTTTTTGTTGAAAAAAATGTTAATATATTCTGATCATGTTTTTTCTTCTCTCAACTTCTCCTAAATCCTCCCTTCCTCCTTCCCACTCAGGGTCACACTCTTTTTTCCTCTCTTAAAACAAACAAACAAACAAAAAAACCAACAAAACAAAACAAAAAAACCAACAAGCAAGCAAAAAAAAAAAACCAAAAAATATTCCTTGTCTTTCCCCCAGCCCCCCAGTTAGGTTTGTTTATCTTCTATAGCCCGGGATTACCAGGCAATTTTTCCACTTTTACATCTACTAGACTCTTTCAGTGATCTTGGAGCATGGAAGAAAATCTGACTAAACTATCTTGTGTCTTCCCTTAAATAAATCACCATGTCATGTCTAGTAGTTCTTTGCCATTTTATTTATTTTTTTGTTTTGTTTTATTTTTTGAGACAGTGTTTCTCTGTATAGCCCTGGCTGTCCTGGAACTCACTTTGTAGACCAGGCTGGCCTCGAACTCAGAAATCCGCCTGCCTCTGCCTCCCAAGTGCTGGGATTAAAGGCGTGCGCCACCAACGCCCAGCTTATTTTATTTTTTTATTGTACAGTTTTTATTCTCAAAACTATTGGTTTAACAACCACATTTAGTTACAAAATAAAAAAAAGGGTTGTACATAAAAAAACACAAACAGAAAACAAAACTAAAACCAAAAATAATCACTCCCACACAAAAATACAAAATCAGGAACAAAAATATAATAAGACAAAAAAAAACTGCAGAAAGCTAAATAAGACAAAATGTCTATGAAAATACCAATTAGTTCATTTTGTGTTGGCCCAATTCTTGGGCATGGAGCCTACACTGAATTATGGTTAATATACCCAGAGAAAACTAATTTCTCCTTTCCAAATGAGCATCAATTTCATATAGCTTCTTGGTTAGGAGTCAAAGCTCATCTCCACTCTCACCTCAGTGCTGGAACCCTATGTGGCTTGAACCTGTACTCGCCCTATACACGCTGGTATAGTCTATGAATTCACACATGCCTTGGGCCTGTTGTGTCTGGAAGACACGGTTCCCTTGTACACATCCATCTCTTCTGGCTATTCCAATCTTCCATCTCCTCTTCCACGTGGCTCCTTGAGCCCAAGGGGCTGGCTTTAATGAAAATGTCTCATTAAGTACTAAATGCTCCAAAGGATTTCACCATCTGCAAACTGTACAGCTGTGGGTGTCTGTGTGACTCCCCACCTACTTCAAGAAGCTTCTCTGGTGACGGCTGAATGAGGCACTGATCCATGAGTAAACCAGAATGAATGTCACTTGGAGTCATTTTATTGCTATGTTTCTTTGGCAGAAGGTTTTTTTTTCCCCAATATTCTTCCAACCTCAAATTTACTATTTATGAATTAGTAAAAAGTGGGTAAAACACATTTCAAGCTGAGTTCAAGGCCAAGCATAGGCCACATGGTGCTAACATATATCAAACAAAATAAAACATAGCTCCACCATCGCACACACACTTGAATATTGTTCTCTTCTTTATGTTTCTCAATTTCTAATCTTTTGGTTTTCTGCACCACTATATGACTCATACGGTTTTCTAATTTATTTATCTTTAAATTTTATTTTTAATTATATGTGTCATGTGTGGGTATATGCATATAAGTGTAGGTTCCCATGGAGGCCAGAATATCCCTTGGAGCTAGAAATGCAAGTAGTTTTAGCTATTCAACATGGGTTCTGGGAATTGTACTCAGGTCCTTCTGCTAAAGTAGTGTGGGGGTTTTAGTGAAAATGGCCCCATAGGACCTGAAGGAGTGGCCTTCTTGGAGTAGGTATGGCCTTGTTGGAGGAAATGTGTCACTGGGCTGGGCTTTGAGGTTTCAGATGTTCAAGAAAGCCAACCCCAGTGCTTTCTCTCTCATTTTTCTGGTGAAGCATCTGGATGTTGAATTCTCAGCTCCTTCTCCAGGACCATGTCTGCCTGGATGCTGCCATGCCATGCTTCCTGCCATGAGAATAATAGACTCAACCTCTGAAACTGTAAGCCAGCCCCAATGAAATGTTTTCTTTATAAGAGTTGCTTTGGTCATCGTCTCTTCATAGTAGTAGAAACCCTAAGACAAGTAGTATATGCTCATTACCACTGAGTCATTTCTCAGCCACATGGGTCACATGTTTACTTTATATATATATATATATATATATATATATATATATATATATATATATATATATATATAATGTCACCTCTGTTATTACTCCTTCATCGTTGTCTGTGTTGTATCTATACTGAAACAACAAACCTTATCCTCTCTAACAATTCAGTTTTGTATCTGATTTCATGTCTTCCATTTAAGGAAACTTTTCTGACCTCTTTTCAGTACTATAATCATACTATTTCTTCCTCATATAAAGTTAGTCTTTGTTTTTAAAAGATTTTATTATTTTTAATTGTGTGTGTGTGTGTGTGTGTGTGTGTGTGTGTGTGTGCCCGCACATGGGAGTTTAGATACCTGGAGAAGCCAAAGATGGTGACAGATACCCATGAGTTAAAGTTACAGATGGTTGTGAGTTTTGTGGGTTCTGTGAACAGTATGTAAGTACTCTACAACAGTAGTTCTCAACCTGTGGGTTGCAACCCCTTTCTACATTGTCTAACCTTTTCACAAGAGTCATCAAAGATCATCAGAAAACACAAACATTTCCATTATGATTCATAATGGTAGCATAATTAAAGTTATGAAGTATCAACAAAAATAACTTTATGGTTGAGGGTCCCCACAACATGAAGGATTTTATAAGTGTCACAGCATTAGGAAAGTTGAAAACTATTGCTTTAAAAGAACAATGTGCACTGAGTCATCTCTGCAAAGCAGTCATTAATTTTATTTATCCATATACTATTATAACTTGTACACTAATGAGAATTCACATATTAAAATATTTATTCAATACTTTTTGTTGCCAGCTGTTGTAATAGACCAAAGACACTAAGTGGTAAACAAGATAGGATTGTTCAGTGGTAGGTATTGTGACATTGTAGAGATTCCTGGATGCATTATCTTTTCTGATTGCACTTAGGGCCTTGTGAATGTTAGATGAGCTTTCTCGGTGGGACTGTAAGGTCTTAGAGATAAAAGGACAGCTTCTAAAGCCTTATGATAACTTGCTTCTACTTAAATAACAAGAAATGGTAAGAAATCAAAATGAGCCAATAGAAAGGCTGAGGTGCCAGAAAGGTTCTTAGAAAGGTCCCTAGGTATTGTGGACATATTTTGAAGCAAATGGAACATTTATCTAGGACATAAATACATTCTGACTTGTAATACTTAACCGAAGAACACTTTTTTGTTTGTATATTTGTTTTTAGACAGGGTTTCTCAGTATAGCCTTGGTTGTCTTGGAACTTGCTCTATAGACCAGGCCAACCTTGAACTCACAGAGGTCCTCCTGCCTCCTGAGTACTGGGATTAAAGGCACCGCCACCTGTCAAGAACACTCTTTTTCATCAGTGGTTTATTACCGTGAATATTTGATACATTTAAATAAACATATATTTATTGTTCTGACTAACTTCTGTACATGAATCCAGAGCTTCTTATCACTATTGACACAGGGCCACATAATTCTCTGTGGTTTGTGTATATGTTGGTTGGGAGCTGTCACATGCATATGAGGATATTTTATAGTATCTGTGTCCTCTTCCCACTAGATGTGAAACAAAATTGTACCCAGTTTGGGGTCAATAATGTCTTTAGGCATTTGTCTACTAAGGAGAGTAAGAACCCTTGCTGGGTCCACTGCTCTGCTGTTTGAGATTGTTACACATGGTGACACATACCTTTTTGTATCAGCACCAGGGAAGCAGATGTGGGTAGATGTCTATGAGAATTGCCTGGTCTATATAGTGAGTTCCAGGCCAGGCTGCATCTGGGATACGTAGTGAAACCCTGTCTCAAAACAAACAAATAAGCAAAGAAACAAGGTAACCCCAATTACCTCTATTCTAATATTCAAAATAAACCCTTTGTCTTTACATTTTATCCTGCCTCTACACATGTCATAGACACTCTCCTTCAAATAACAGGGACAAGAGAGAGAAAATCATGTTTGAAAAGTTAATATAAATTTCTTACTTTTTGGAATTGTCTTTAGTTAAGACAATTAGTAGCTATTTTTTTAGTTAAGACAATTAGTAGCTATTTTCTTTTTGTGCTGGGTGCTGAATAAATTATCTCACTTTAATCCTTACAACAATCATGAGAAATTGCTATTAAATCTGTATAGGAACAATTTGACATTAATGTCCTTAAGCAATTTGTCTAAACTTATGCAAGTGTTGGTTATATTTAGATTTCAAATCCAGATTACTGACGTCAAAATCACCTTCTACTAATCATGTTGAACTTACCTTCCATTCACATAAGTAATTTTTCAATTACTGTAATTAATTAAATTAATTCATAATTCTTTTTATTAAATATTTTCTTCATTTACATTTCAAATGCTATCCCGAAAGTCCACTATATCCTCTCCCCACTCTGCTCTCCAACCCACCCATTCCCACTTCTGGCCCTGGCATTCCCCTGTACTGGGGCATATGATCTTCACAGGAACAAGGGCCTCTTTTCCCATTGATGGCTGACTAGGCCATCCTCTGCTACATATGCAGCTAGAGACACAAGCTCTGGGGAGTACTGGTTAGTTCATATTGTTGTACCTCCTATAGGGTTGCAGACCCTTTTAGCTCCTTGGGTACTTTAATTCTTTAAGAGGATCCAATTGTAAAGTGAATTTTATTGCCAGCAGGATATAATATAGCAAAAACGTCCCACTATTTCTTCAGTTAATCATTAGAAACTTCATTTTATCAACTATAGTTTTACTTTTTTTTCATATTTTTCTGGGATAGTACAGGGTAGAGGACAGTGTATTCCATGGCACTTGTATGGAGTTTAGGAGGACAACTTTTGCAAGTCTGTTCTGTTCTTTCATAATGTGGATCCCAAAGATTGAACACTGGTTTGGTGATAAACATCTTTCCATGGTGATCGATCTTACCAGTCCAACCATCAGCTCATTTTTTCATGTCAATGATATAACCTTCCCAGAACTCTTCAGTTACTGGAATCAGATAAGGTTGCTAAACCAGAAGCAATCTGGTTAAAGTATTACACACTATATGAAGGCTGCAGAAGGTGGATTGCCACAAACTCCAGGAAAGCTTGGGTTACAGAATGAGTACCAGCTAAATCCCTATAGCAAGACTCTGTCTCAGTAAACCCAAACAAGCAAAATAAAAATGTAAGGGATCGGTTTCTCATACCTGCTAATAAGCCAATGGTGTTATGACCATATAGTTAACTCCTCAGGTTTCAGTGACCTTGCTGATCTTTTGTGTAGTCAAAATAACGTTTGTTATTGTCATACAACCTAAAGGACAGTGTACTAGAATAATTCCAATTCTGAGAATTCGTAGAGTCCAGAAATCTAATTTCTGATTCTATCATTAATATCTTAACACTGACCAAGTTATTTCTAAAGTTTGTCTCATGTTCCCTACTTAGTAATGACGGGAGCAGAACACAGGATTTCTAATGTCCTTTACATCTCTGATATACTAGAGAGATCTGGATTGTAGAATCTCCCTTGCGAAGAATGGAAACAAAAGCTGAGCATAGTAACATGTATTTGTAAGCATAGCCTTTGGAGCTGAAAGCAGCAGGATCAGGAATTTATTTCATCTTCCACTACAGAGAGTTAAAGGCTAGCCTGGTCTACATGAGATCTTGTCTTAAGAAAAGAAATAACAAGAAAATATATGAAACAACGTATAGGTATTTTTAAGGATCCCTTTTTTATATGTGGGGGAGGGTTGCTAAAGATCATTCTCAGGGCTTTGTATATATTAGGTACGTGCATTGCCAGCGTACTTTATCTCTCTTTATAAATACCTTAGATAGATAGATAGATAGATAGACAGACAGACAGACAGACAGACAGACATTGGTGTTTTGCCTGCATGCATGTCGGTGTGAGGGTATCTGATCCCTGGAATGGGAGTTACAGACAGTTGTGAGTGGCTGTGTGGTTGCTGAGAATTGAACCCAGATCATCTGAAAGAGCAGCCAGTGCTCTTAACCATTTCTCCAAGCTTCGTAACTTAACATAAAAACTAATTGGTAGTTCAGTAAGAAAAGAACTTCAAAGCTATATATAATCTTACAAGTGTTGCTTTGTTAAGCTTAGTTGTTTATTTTATTTTATTTTATTTTTTGAGGCACAGTTTCACAGTGTAACACAGGCTAATCTGGAACCCACTGTGGAGCCCAGTCTGGCCTGGAACTTGTGATCTTTCGGCTTTGACTTCCCAGGAGAGAGCATTGCAGTCATGATGCCTCGCACCTGGCGGACTGCTTTTAATTTAATTTGTATTTTCCTTTCTTTCTGCTGAGTATTTTTTCCTACATTTCCTCTAGATGGTGCTCCATAGTAAAAAATCATTTGGTAATCGAAAAGCTATCAAAAAACATGGTTAGCCAAAAGATACACCCAATGAATTCTGGGATCTGTAGTGTATTTTATCTGTACCATAATTTATATGATATTAGGAATATGAAACATAATTATATTTCCTACATTTTACAAGCTTATTTATATAGCACAAACCACCATCTGTATGGACTACTACCATCTGTTACTACCACTGTGTACCAATTTCATTTCTCATGTCTGTGTTATGACATCGAGCCATTACTTGGTGTTAGAAATACAGTACCCTATTGATCTGCTAAGTGCCGTGTTTCACTCATGGAATAAAGCTTTTAAGAGCATGGAACATTCTAATGTAGGGAAAGGCAGTTAGTTATCTTTATGGATATGGTCACTTGCTAGCCAACCATGCTTCAGAGGATGGCCTTATATCCACTAGTATATGAGCAGCACAAATTGGACTGGGTGGCAAGGGTAGGGAGATAGAAGATGGATCTGGGAGTAGTTAAGGGAATGACTGAAGGTGAATCTAATCAAAACACATTATATTCATGTATGAAATGCTTAGAGTGTAAAAATATACTTTAGAATAAATAATTCCACAGAAAACTATGGGACACCTAGTGTTACATTTCATTTATAGTTCCACAAAGGCATCATGAACTATAAAGATAAAATATTTTATCTACATTATATAGTTTATTATTATAATACTTTATTAAACCAAAATATTTAAACTTCTATTTAAATACTGGATGTATTCTATATTGATTTGACTTTTATTAAAAGTAGAAAACAAAGTTCAATCAATTGTAATAATTTTACTGTGCCTTTTAAACTCTTTGTTATGGTTTGTATCTTAAATGTCTCCCACCCAACTCCTCCACTCTCTTGTGTTGAAGGCTTGGCCTCCAGCTTGGAAGTGATGTAACCTTTTGAATGTAGGGTTCAGTGATAGAAAGGTAGGCTAGTGGAGGCATGGACTTGTAAGAGATACGGAACTCAGAAGTGAGCAGATTTATTTTACCATGCTCTCATTAGAGGCCCAAAGTCATCAGGCCAAGAAACCATGGACTGAAATACTTAAAACTGAATAGAAAATAAACATTTCCTCTGATTTCTCTTGGGTATTTAATACAGCAAAGGAAAGTAGACTGTCATAGTCTTTATTCATCACTATCCCATTGTATAGTCTTCCCAAGGAACAGACTAAATCTACAAATCCATCATAGGTCCACTTCTTAATCTGTTTCTGAAGTACAATGGTAGCAATTCCTTGAAATCTCAACAGTTTACATTTTCAAATTAAACATCAATTTAAAAGACAGGTCATGCTATCTCTGGATGCCATGTGTGTTTCAGGAGGCTGGTTTTGTGTGTGTGTGTGTGTGTGTGTGTGTGTGTGTGTTGTGCAAGTGCATTGGAGAGAGGTTTGTGGTACAAGAGATCAAACCTAGGGTGCCCCATATGCTAACCATATGTTCTGCAGCTGAGTACATCCATAGTCCTACAATTTTTTGTTTTGAGTTTGGATTCTATCCTATCAGATCTTGAAGTTAGTTGCCATTTTAAAATAATTACTCACCCAGTAAATATTTAAATGCAGCCAAATTGGTTATTTTATTTTCTCTTTGCACCAGCTGTTATTGCTGAGAATTTTTAAAGTAATTAATTTTTTAAAACCGCAGGAGCCCATGTTCCTCATGGTTGGCATGGAACTTCAATATGCAGCCAGTGACAACCATGAATTCCGAATCTTGCTTCACCTCCCAAGTGCTGTGCTTAACAGTGTACACTACCATGCCTGACTCAGATATATATAGGTATAGGTATAGGTATAGGTATAGATATAGGTATAGATATAGGTATAGATATAGATATGGTCTTGTGAATCTTAGTCCAGCTCTTAACTCACTGTGTTGTTGAGAATGACCTTGAACTTCTGATCATATTCTTTCACTTCCCCGGTGATGGGATTACAGGCAAAGAGCACCATGCCCATTTTATTCAGTGCTAGGGATTGAATTTAAAGCGTCTTGCATGGATCCACCTATACCAGTTAAACCATTTCACTAGCTTCTTGAAATTCTTTTGAATTTTATTTATCCAACACAGAGATGATATTTTATTTTATTTCTTTTTTGTTGTTTCATTTTTGGTTTTCTGAGATAGGATTTCTTTGTATAGTCCTAGCTGTTCTGGAACTCTCTCCCTATAATCTGCTGGCGTAGAATTCAAAGAGCCAACTACCTCTGACTCCCAAGTGGAGGGATTAAAGCATATGTTACCACTATCTGACAAGAAATTTTTTTTCAGAATCATTTTTAGATGCACAATAGGATTCACATTTCATCAACAACAGCATTTTTCTTAGTTTACACATAGATACATAAGGTTTTTATAAAATTTCTTCAAGAATATTTATTCTTTCTTTATTAATAAAATGTCAAGATTCCCTTTAACATTGAAATAAAGCAAAAAAAAAAAACCTCTGGAAAAGTAATTAATAATCAGTAGCCTAGATATCCCTGGAGATTCAAATGAGATCTTCAAATTCTACACAGATACTTGTCAAATATTCAGCATTTGCCAAGATTGGTAGGGCAGCACTGGTGTGTAATCTTTGCATTCTGGGAGCTGAGAGGAGTCCAAGGTCAACCTAGGCTACAGAATAAATTCTAGGAAAGTCAAGGCCTTGAGAGACCTTGTCTCAGTAAAACAAACAGCAACGGTAGCAGTAGACATACTCTGAAGCTGAACAGCTGTAATGACATTTTAGACAGGCTCATTTTAGTACCCTTTGCTCTACTTCAATTTCAGATTTAAAAGTCCAAAGCAAACTGATTCAGATTCCTGCCTCCCCCCACCCCCACCCCTGATTTTTGCTTGTTTTAGTTTTCTCTAGACAGGGTTTCTCTGTGTAGCCCCAGCTGTCCTGGAACTCACTCTGTAGACCAGGCTGGCCTCAAACTCACAAGAGATCCATCTGTCTCTGCCTTCTGAGTGCTGGGGTTAAAGGTGTGTGCTACCACTGCCTGCAGTTTTTTCATTTTTTTAATTTAAAAATTGTTTCATAACTTCATATGTGATTACTGCACTTAGAGCATTTCATCTTCCAACTTCTCCTGTGTCCATCCCTCACTCAAATTCATTAACTCTTCTTCAATTATTGTTCTTATGTAAACACACACACACACACACACTAAAACTTGTTGAGTCAATGTGGTGTTGTTTGAGTGTTTATATGTTTAGTGCTGACCATGTGGGATTGGATAAATTATCATAGGACTTGTCCCTAGAGAAGACTTCATTTCCTTCTTTCAGTAGCTCTTCATCAAGGAATTATTTCCTCCATGCAATTATAATTTTGTATTGTTATTGTGCTGGCCATATTTAGGTGACCATATTGTTGGTATTTCATAGGTGTATCTTCCCTGTCATGTGTAGAAGACACTGTTTCATAGCAACCATCCTGAACCTCTGGCTTTTACAGTTTCTCTGCCCCTTTTTCTATGATGTTCCCTGAGCCTTAGGTATAAGGACTCTGTGCAGTTCTATCAGGTGGGAAGTGCTACCCCACGGTCACTTGACCTCTGAATTTTGACCAGTTTTAGATTTCTGTTGTGATCTGTAGTGGGGATTTTGTTAGTCATTGGATATTAGTGGCAGCTTTGTCACCCCGTTTTTTTTGTAATTTTATTGAAACTATAAAAATAAGTGATATATATATATACACATGCACACACACACAGGAATAGACAAAGTAATACATTTCCCTATGGTATGTTTTTTTTTTAAAAAAAAAAAACATTTATTTAAGTACACTGTAGCTGTCTTCAGACACCAGAAGAGGGAATCAGGTCTTGTTACAGATGGTTGTAAGGCACCATGTGGTTGCTGAGATTTGAACTCAGGACCTCCGGAGGACCAGTCAGTTCTCTTAACTGCTGAGCCATCACTCCAGCCTCCTATGGCATTTTCAAACTTCCATAGCGTTACTTCCGCTTTCTTCTGTCTCCATCTGTATTGCCCCCTCTCCCCAAGTAGAGCCTGTTATTTCTTCTTTTCCCCTTTTATAACCCTTCTCTCATCTGGCCTCTTTCTACTATTACTTCTCCCCTTTCTACCTCCATGGCCTCTTATTGCTTTTCTAGTTTCTGATATTATTACAGTTATGTAATTAACATTTAAAACTGGGAGCTATGATCCACTGATAAGAGAGATCATACATTTGTTTTTCTGGAACTGACTTATTCGACTCAGTGTAATTAATATTTACTAGTCCCATCCATTTACCTGAAAATTTCATGAATTTCATTTTCCTTTATAACTGAGAACAACTCCAATGTGTTCTATTTTCATTTTCTATTCATCAGTTGAAGGACATTTATATTGATTTCATTTCCTAGCTATTGTGAATAAAACAACATCAAACATAGTTAAGCAAGTAGCTATAGAGTAGAATGTCATGTCCTTTGGGAATATGCTGAGGATTGGTATAGCTGGATCATATGGTAGAGCTATATTTATCTTTTTCAGAATTCTCCACACTGATTTCCTAGTGGCCTCAACCGTTTGCAATCTCAACAGTAAATGAGGAGTCTATTTTCCCCTAATCCTTAACAGCATTTGTTGTCCACCGTTCTCTTGCTCTTAGCTGTTCCGAGTAAGATAAAATGTCAAAGTAGTTTTAATATGCACTTTTCTAGTTGCTAAGGATGTTGATCACATTAAAAGATATTTGTTAACCATTTTTATTTCTTCTTTAGAGAATTCTCTGTTCAGATCCATAGTCCATTTTTCCTTGAATTGTTTGTTTTCTTGATTCTATTATTCAAAGTTTTTGTATATCCTAAATATTAACCCTCTATCAGATATATAGCTCTCTAAGATTCTACCCCACTTGGTGGGCTTCTTCTTCACTCATTTGATTGTTTATTTTGCTATATAGAAGATTTATAGTTTTATGGATTCCCGTTTGCAAGTTGTTGGCCTTAATTACTGAGTCAGTGGAATCCTATTTATAAAGTCTCTTCTTGTTCCAATACCTTGTAGAGTATGTACTATGTTTTTTTCTAGCTATTTCAGCATTTTGTCTTTTATATTCAGGTCTCTGAACCATTTAAACTTTATTTTTGTGCAATGAGATAGATACCAGTCTAATTTCATTCTTCTATAGGTACACATCCAGTTTTCTTATGATCTTTTGTTGAAGATGTTGTCTTTCCTCCTGTATGTATATTTGGCATCTTCACCAAATATCAGATGGCTGTAATTTTTCATATTCATGTCTGAGGCTTCTATTTTACACACACACACATCCCCACACGTCTGGTTTCATGCAAGTAACAATATATCTTGAAATCAAGTATGGTACACCCTCCAGCATTAAACAATTGGTAGAACTGTTTGGGAAGGATAAGAAGATTAGGCTTGTGGAAGGAGGTATGTTAAAAGGTTCATGCTATTCCTTCCCAAGATCCTTATGGCTATATGTTTCATCACCACAATGGAAAGCTAGCTAAATCAACTCAATAGCCCATGAAACCTTCTCTAAAATAGGCCATGTACTGAGACACACACACACACACACACAAATGTTAGCAATTCCAGAAAACTGAAGTATCTCTGTGTAACTTGTCTAGCCACAATGCAGTAAAGCTTAAAGTCAGCAGCAAATTGAGTCTCAAAAACGTATCCAAACTCTTGGAGATTAAACATATTACTGAATGAGTAATAAGCCACAAATATCTTAGAACTAAATGAAAATTGAAATACAAAACAGTAAAACCTGTGGGACATATTAAAAGTTACCTTAAGAGGGAAATTTTTAGCTCTAAGTATCCACATTTGAGACTCAGAAAGAGTACAAATAAATGACTATTATAATAATACAACACAAGAGTTTGAAAAACAAGATCAGACCAGAACCAAATCCAGTAGATGGCAATAAGTAATAAAGTAAAACAGAAACTGATGTAATAGAAACAAAGAAAGTAATACAAAGAATCAACAAATCTAAGAACTGGTGCTTTGAGAGGATAAAAGCTATAGACTCACCAGTTAGCAGCAATAGCAGCAACAACAACAACAACAAAAGATTCAAATTAATAAAATCAGAGATGAACAAAGGAGCATTACAATAATCACTTAAGAAATTCTGAATAAGGAAATTACTTAAAAACCTTCACTCTGCTAAGTTAGTAAAAATAAATGAGCAAACATTTCGGTTCATCTGAAATACCAAAATTAAACCAAGAAGACAACATAAACAGACACATAACAAATAAAGAGATTAAAAAAAAAAACAAGTAAAAATCCTTTTAACTAAAAAGAGCCCAGGTTTCTTTGGCGGGAAGAAATACAGAGGAGACTATTAACATAGGGCACATAAGAGATGGTCATCTTAGTAGCAGTGAGCAAGAGAAGGGTGCCCATTTATTGACATTTTAAACATAATATCCTTTTACTTGTAATGTTAAGAATACCATTCTTACAGAATGCAATGTCTTAACTTTTTCAGAATTTTAAAGGAAAAGCTATAAAAAATATGTAGGGAAATGCAGCAAAGGAGGATGGGAAATGTATTGGTGTCAGAACAAAGTTTCTCTACAGATTTCCCAAGAAGTTCAACTGTAGTCTAAGTAACACAGGTCTCTTTCAAATTTTTTCACTTCATTTTATTTTGCAAAGCACAATATATTTTTATATTAGCTTAACACTCTCAAAGGCAGTTCATCAATTACCAGTTGTTTCCCATGTATTTCTTGGTGATCACATTCCTAGCTAGACCCAAACCCTCTGCAAAATTCTGACCACTCTACAGTTGTTTTGAATATAATTGCTTCAATTGCATTCCCAGAGACTTTTTAATTTTTCGGCTGTTTTTGAGGTACCAAACAAACATTAATTTCTTAATCATTTTTAAATGTTACTCTATGTGTATAGGTGTTTTTGTCTGTATGCATGTGCTTGCACCATGTCTGTGCCTGGTTTCCAAAGAAACCAAAAGAAGGAATCAGATTGCCTGGGACTAGAGTTAAGGATGGTTGTGACTGCCAATATGGATGCTGGGAATTGATCCCAGGTCTTATGGTAGAGCAATCAGTGCTCTTAATCTCTGAGTCATCTCTCTAGGCCTCTTTCTTAATCATTTTAAAGTGTAGGAGTATTAAGAATATTCACATTATTGTGAAACTATTCTCTAAAACTTTTATGTCTTAAAAAATTGAATCTCTATAAAAAATACACAACTCCCTTTAATCCTTCCATTTAGGTGGTGGAAATTATCGGTCTGACTTTGTTCCTATGAATTTGCCTACTTTAGATATCCCATAAAGAAGGAATGATACAAGATCTGCCTTTCTGAGACTCTTATTTCACTTATAGTACCCTCAAGCTTCATCCATTTTAAAGGATTTCCTTTCTTTTTAAATATGAGAAATATTTCATTGGATACATATATCAAGTTGTATTCATCTTTTCACGGACATGTGAATGGATTCCCTCCTTTTTTGGTTACTGTGACTAGTGCACATATATACACATGCTAATTATAGAAGTAAATTTAAAAAGGACTCAGAGGTATGTGGGAGAAGAGGGTAGTGAGAAAACATGTGATTACATTACTTACATGAATTTTCATGGAGTTATATGAAGTCACATTTTTAAATAAATTCTGTCCTCAACTATTTGGAAAATGTATCCATGTGTCAATTGCTAGATCATATAGTAGTTATATTGCTAATATCTTGAGATGAATTCTTTGTTTCATTGAGGTTGGTCTTATCTGTGTGATCATCTGCTTCTTCCTCTATTCCTGGGATGACAAACACATTCCACAGTAATTTAATTTTTGAACAAATGATTAATTGCCACAGTAACTGTACCGTTTTTTAATCCTACTTACAATGAATTTTAAAATCCATTTTCTACACCCTTACCAAATTCGCTTATTGTCCTGGTTGAGTTTTGTCAGCCTCACACAAACCTGAACATATTTAGGGAGAAAAGCTTCAATGGAGAAAGAATATGCCTCCATCAGATCTGTGAGGTATTTTCTAAATTACTGGCTGATGTGTTAGGGCCCAGCTCACTGCTGAAGGATGCCAACTCTTGGCCAGTGGCCCTGGGTTTTATAAGAAACTAGGCTGTCGCCAGGCAGTGGTGGCACACACCTTTAATCCCAGCACTTGGGAGGCAGAGGCAGGTGGATTTCTGAGTTCGAGGCCAGCCTGGTCTACAGAGTGAGTTCCAGGACAACTAGGACTAAACAGAGAAACCCTGTCTTGAAAAACAAAAACAAAACAAAACAAAACAAAAACAAAAACAAAGAAACTAGGCTGTCTTCAGACACACTAGAAGAGGGCATAGGGCTGGAGAGATTGCTCAGTGGTTAAGAACACTCTGCTCTTCCAGAGGTTCTGAGTTCAATTCCCAGCAACCACATGGTAGCTTACAATGTTCTGTAATGGGATTTGATGAACTTTTCTGCTGTGTCTGAAGACAGCAACAGTGCACTCATAGACATAAAATAAATAAATCTTTTAAAAAATCCTAGGCTGAATGAGCCATAACAAGCAAGCTAATATTCTTCCATGGCTCTGCTTCAGTTTCCACCCTGAGTTCTTGCTTTTATTTCTTTCAGTGATGGAATGTAATCCAGAATGTACTTTTTTATTTCTGAAATCTCTGTAAAACAGTACAATGGAAAAATGAAAACGAAAGACATAATTGAGGAAATCCAACATCCCACAAAAAGGAATTCTAGAAAGGTAATATATAGAAAATCAATGACAGGATGGGTTGAGTAATAATTCACGGCAACTAAATCAGTATGAATGACAGCTTTCAGGCCATTTACAACTATAAAATACTATAGTTTGAATATGATTTAACTAAGTAACCCCCAAGAGACCATTAGAGTGAAGACTCCTGTACAGGATGGTGCTATTAGGAGGTAATTCCAAGAAAGTTGTGTTTTGGATTACTGGGGACATGAGGTCGTGCCAGTGTGACCTCTTTGAGTTCCTGTAGGAGGAATGCTATAAAATAAGTAAACCTAGCCCCATCCACTGTATGGTTTTTTTTTTCTTTACTTGTGTGAGATGTACAATATGCACTTCGGCCTTTATCATCCATCATTTGCTATGACATTCTCAGCAAAATCCATCGAAAATGTCAGGCCCTTTAATGTTGAAAATTGTAAGCTAAACAAACTATTTATAAAGTTAGTTACCTCTCAAGTGTTCTGTTGTAATGCAAAGCTGACTAAAACATGCTTCCAATGGATTTGAGTTTGAGGGTATTTACACGTTGTTTTCTTTTGTCTGGCCTCTAACTTGTTATATAATCAAAGCTTGCTTTCAATTTCTGATCCTCTAGCTTCTATCTTCCAAGTACTGGGATTACAGCAATGAGCCACCATGCCCAGTAATCTAATAATATTTAAGTAATATCTCCCCTCAATCTCAACAAATATTTGTTTAGACATTTGCAATTTAATAGGGCATGAAATACCTTTTCAGTTGTCAGGAATATCCAGTATATTACATGACACTTAATATTCATAACACCCACTCAATGCCAGTAATATCCCAGATACTGTGACAAGAAAAAAACAAAACAAAACAAAACAAAAACAAAAGCGCTGGGTGCGGTGGCACATGCCTTTAATCCCAGCACTTGGGAGGTAGAGGCAGGCGGATTTCTGAGTTCGAGGCCAGCCTGGTCTACAAAGTGAGTTCCAGGACAGCCAGGGCTATAAAGAGAAACCCTGTCTTGAAAAACCAAAAAAAAAAAAAAAAAAAAAAAGACAAAAAAAAATCAAAAGCACTATCCTAACCTTCCAAACAGTTTTTGAGTATTATAGTGCATGTTTCCATTTTCACCAAAGAAACATGACAGATTTCTGGGTCTGCTCTTTCAGAAAAGAGCTAAGGTGTTGTTAACAAAAGAAAAGGAGTATGGCTATCAAGATGTCATCATCTATATTGAACGCCAATTACTTATTAAGTCTTTAGCTCTTGTTTTAAAGATCACATAAAATCTCTCCATATCTTCTCAAGTAAATAAGGTACATTTTTTTTCTGTTTTGCAAACATCCTTTATTGAAGAAATTATCCACTTTATACTTCATATCCTTTTGTCCATTTTATATTTTTGTTTTTTACTTATTTACTTTATATCCTGCTCACTGCCACTCTCCTGGTCACCCCCTCTCAGCATTCTTCCCCATCCCTCCTCGCCTTGTCCTCTGAGCTGTTGGGCCCACTCCCCCGGGTGTCCCTGGCACTTCAAGTCTCAATCAGATACATTTTTCAAACATCATCTTTCAATGTTTTCTTTTGATGCTAGACAGAAAAAAAAACTATGCATTCAAAATTTCAACTATATTCATTGTGTGTTGCTGGCTGGTGTATGAGTCACAGTTATTATGTAAATACATATCCCATTTGGCTTCCTCTCATCTGAGAAACAATATGCCTTATATACACACACATTTTTGGTATATGTAAATCTAATTTCTGTAAAATAAGAGAAGTAAACAACTAGATATAAGCCTAATGAGGCTGATGCAAATTTAATTTTCAGAACCTGTGTGTTTATTTCTCCAGCTATTCTTCTTTCCCTCAGGAAGATCTTTGAGCTCGGGATCTTTTCCTTATTCGTTCTGTGAAGGTTGCAAATTGTTTTTTTGTGTTTTTGAAAACAAAGATTTCATTCGTTGATCCCCAATTTGCTTGATGAAATTATGTTCCTAATGTTGAGAAATGTATACAAGTGTATGAATAATTTTACTTTTTCATGAACAAGTTATTATTTCCTCAAAATAATATTTGCAAATAGAACTTCTTTAATTCAAACAAGTAATCAGGTTTTATGTAATCCCTTGGCTAGGTGAAAGCCTAATTATATATTTATCAGGGACTTTAGGTTTATAGAATACTAAAACTAGAATATAGCTTAAAGGTGATCTAGAACATTCTCTCATTTGCATATGGAAAAAGTCGATAAAGGCTAATTAAATTGCATTAAAGCACCAAGCATTGACAGAAATCACCTGTTTCAGTGTTTAAAATAGCCATGCTTTTTAAAAACTTAATTTCAATGTGTGTGTATGTGTGTGTGTGTGTGCATGCCTGTGTGTACACAACCCATGGTGCATATATGTAGGGCAGAGGACAACGTTGTGGAGTTGATTCTCTCCTCCTTCTACATGGTTTTGATGGATCCAGCATATGTTTTCAGGCTTACATAGCAGGTATGTTCACCCTCTGAGCCATCAATCTCACAGTCCGAGGTTGTACATCTTTATAACGTTAAACACATGCAAAGCAATGGCTATCTAGAAAAAGGGATAGCATGGAAAGCATGATGCTAAGTTGCCAAAATTCTAAATCATTTAAATTCTGTGATACAATTGAATTTTTTTTTTTTTTAGAGGAGGCTTCGTGTATACCAGCTGGCCTTGAGTTCACCCTGTAGCTCACTTCCTGATCTCCAGACTTTCCCTCCAAGTGCTGATATTCGAGTCCAGTGGCACTAAACGTGTGGAGTAGTTTTAATCAAAATGTGTTCTTTGTGCTTATTATCTTACAGTTTTTCTATAATATTCTAATAGTATAAAAAAGATCTCAAGATTTGCCACATCTTAGGCTATCTTTGTTCTATTAAATTGTAACAATGAAAAAAAATGTCCGTTTTGAGACACAGATATGCTTCTGTGAGAGGCTTGCTAAGGCTAGGAACACAGTGGAAGCTAAAACTGTATTGAAGAACTACCCAGAGAAGAAACACTTGATGCAATTTTTGACTCCTAAGCACAACACCAACTATTGTGGGTGTCACATAATTTCTTACTCTTATGCACTGTATGAAGTTAAAAGCCAGTTTAAAATTATCACTAGTAAATCTGTAAAAAATATTTTATTAAAATTCTCAACCATAGTATTTTCTTGTCTGATAAAATAGGAAGATATGACTATTATGGAAATATCAATCAGAACTCTTGTGATGAAGTTGTATGATTAACAACTTATAGTTTCATGAAACACATTGTTATTCATTGAATGGCTGGTTGGTAAACCATGGTTATTCTAAATTAGGTATCTAGTCAGACAGAAAATGATTAAATATCACCTGCCACTTAAAAAAAAACAACTGTCAATACTTGTTGCTAATGATAAACTTTGAGCTTTGAAGCAAAAGGTGGAATTGGATAAATTTGATACAATCCTTAGTGTTTATAGTGATCTGACTTAAAACTAAATTGTCAAAAGCAACTACAGGAGGAATAAGTTGAGTTCATCTTATAACTCCCAAGTCACAATCCATCTCTGAAGTATGTCAGGGCAGGAACTCAAGGGAGGGACCTGGAGGCAGGAATTGAAGCAAGGACTATGGAGGTCCAGTGTTTACTAGATTGTACCTATGGCTTACTCAGCCCACCACACAACTCAGGAACACTTGTGTGAGCCCTCCCCTGTCAATTAGCAGTCAAGAGAATATCCTACAGACTTACCTACAGGCAATCTGATGAAAGCATATTCTCAGGTAACATTCCTATTCCCACTTGATTATAGCTTAATGTAAGTTTAGAAAACCAATCTAACCAGGTCATTTTAGAAGTTACTTCCTGCTATAGTTGTGTTTGGCAAGGTTTACAAGCTACTGTCCTAAGAGGGAGTTCTAAAAAAAACTTTTGTAGATTTGGGATTGTTTTAAATATTGCACCAATTCTGTGCAACATTCTGAGCAGGCTGAATTCAGTTTTTTATCAAATTCTCATAAGCCATGCCAAAATTAAAACATGAGACAAAGTCACTCATATACATATAGAGGAGAGAAATAACAGATAAAGCCAGAGCAGCAATATGATAAAACGTGTTGGAAATTTATTATGCACTAAGCTCTTTACTAAATTATATCATATAACCAAATCAATAATCCTATGAGGTGAGTATACATTGACTATATTCTTACTTTGAGATAAGAAATATTTTCCACAACATTTAGGAACCTGCCAATCATAGAGCTAGTCAGTCCTTGAGCTGGGACATTAAAACTACTGTTAAATTTTTGATACCATCAAGTGACAGTTCTACCACTGCTTCTCAAACTGTAGAGCTTGAATCATTTACTTCTTTGTTGTTGCTAATACTCTGGCAATATGTCAAAGTATTTTTTATTGTTTTTTATTTATTTTTTATTAGATATTTTCTTCATTTACATTTCAAATGCCATCCCTAAAGCCCATTATACCCTCTCCCTGCCCTGCTCCCCAACCCACCCACTCCTGATTCCTGGCCCTGACATTCTCCTGTACTGGGGCATATGATCTTCCCAAGACCAAGGGCTTCTCCAATTGATGGCAAACTAGGCCATCCTCTGCTAAATAAGCTAATAAAGACACAGCTCTGGGGGTACTGATTAGTTCATATTGTTCCTCCTATAGGTTTGCAAACCCCTTTAGCTACTTGGGTACTTTCTCTAGCTCCTCCATTGGGGGCCCTGTGTTCCATCCAATAGATGACTGTGAGCTTCAACTTCTGTATTTGCCAGGCACTGGCATAGCCTCACAAGAGAAAGCTATATCAGGGTCCCGTCAGGAAAACCTTTCTGACATATGCAAAAGTGGTTTGGTGGTTGTATATGGGATGGATCCCTGGGTGGGTCAAGTCTCTGGATGGTTCTTCCTTCTGTCCCAGCTCAGAACTTTGTCTCTGGAATTTCTTCCATGGGTATTTTGTTCCCCATTCTAAGAAGGAATGAAGTATCCAGACTTTAGTCTTCCTTCTTCTTGAGTTTCATGTGTTTTACAAATTGTATATTGGGTACTCTAAGTTTCTGGGCTAATATCCACTTATCAGTGAGTGCATATCAAGGCTGTTCTTTTGTGATTGGGTTACCTCACTCAGGATGATACCCTCCAGATCCATCCATTTGCCTAAGAATTTCATGAATTCATTGTTTTTAATTGCTGAATAGTACTCCATTGTGTAAATGTACCATGTTTTCTGTATCCATTCCTCTGTTGAGGGACATCTGGGTTCTTTCCACCTTCTGGCTATTATAAATAAGGCTGCTATGAACATAGTGGAGCATGTGTTCATATTACCAGTTGGAACTTCTGGGTATATACCCAGGAGAGGTATTGCTGGATCTTCCGGTACTATTATGTCTTTTAGGTTTTTTGAATGATTACTTTCTTGCTTTTTCTAGGGCATAATTTCCCTCCTTGTGTTGGTGTTTTCCCTTTATTATCCTTTGAAGGACTGGATTCATGGAAAGATATTGTAGAATTTGGTTTTGTCATAGAATACTTTGGTTTCTCCATCTATGGTTTGAGAGTTTTGCTGGGTGTAGTAGCCTAGGCTGACATTTGTTTTCTCTTAGGGACTGTATAACATCTGTCCAGGATCTTCTGGCTCTCATAGTCTCTGGTGAGAAGTCTTGTGTAATTCTAATAGGTCTGTCTTTATATTTTACTTGACCTTTTTCCCTTACTGCTTTTAATATTCTATCTTTATTTAGTGCATTTGTTTTCTGATTAGTATGTGTCGGGAGGAATTTCTTTTCTGGTCCAGTCTATTTGGAGTGCTGTAGGCTTCTTGTATGTTCATGGGCATCTCTTTCTTTAGGTTAGGGAAGTTTTTTTCTCTAATTTTGTTGAAGATATTTACTGGCCCTTTAAGTTGAAAATCTTTATTCTCATCTATACCTATTATTCTTAGGTTTGGTCTTCTTATTGTGTCCTGGATTTCCTGGATGTTTTGGGTTAGGATCTTTTTGCATTTCACATTTTCTTTGATTGTTGTGTCCATGTTTTCTATGGGATCTTCTGCATCTGAGATTCTCTCTTCCATCTCTTGTAGTCTGTTGCTGATGCTCACATCTATGGTTCCTGATTTCTTTCCTAGGTTTTCTATCTCCAGAGTTGTCTCCCTTTGGGTGTTCTTCAGTGTTTCTTCTTCCATTTTTAGATCTTGGATGATTTTGTTCAATTATATCACCTGTTTAGTTGTGTTTTCCTGTAATTCTTTAAGGGATTTTTGTGATTCCTCTTTGAGGACTTCTACCTGTTTAGCAGTGCTATCCTGTATTTTTTAAAGTGAGTTATTAATGTTGTTCTTAAAATCCTCTAACAGCATCATGAGATTTTATTTTAAATCTGAATCATGCTTTTCGAGAGTGTTGGGTTATCCAGAACTTGCTGTGGTGGGTGTACTGGGTCCTGATGATGCCGAGTAGTCTTGCTTTCTGTTAGTAAGATTCTTATGTTTGCCTTTTGCCAACTGGTCATCTCTGGTGTTAGATGTTCTGGCTGTCTCTGGCTGAAGCTTCTTCCTCCTTGATTCTGTTAGCCTCTGTCAGCACACCTGGGAGTCCAACTCTCTCCTGAGTCCCAGTGGTCAGAGCACTCTCTGCAGACAAGCTCTCTTCTTGCAGGGAAGGTGCACAGAAGTGTGGAGCTCAGATCCATCTCCTGAGTCGCGGGTTCAGAGCCCTCCCTGGACTCTCCTCTGATGGAGAAGTTGCCCAGGGGTCTGAGTCTCAGCTCTGCCTCCTGGCTAAGTATGAAGGCCAGCAGGGACCCTGTCCAAGACGCTCTGTTGCTTCTGAGGCCCAAGTGATCTCCTGCATAGACTGGTCTCAGTGATCCCAAAATCCTGGGTGTGCTAGGGCCTGCTGAGTTTGTGCACAAGACAGCACAGGGTTGGTGCCGACCAGCACTATCTCCATCCACTGGTCGTGCAGATTTCATTTGTCCCAGTTCCTTCTGGCACAAGACCCTCCGTGATTTTTGGAACAGATGTTACATTCCACTCACCAGTGATCTAAAGATCTTGGGTATGTTAGGGTGCCTGCGGTGTGGAGAGTCCTCTGGGGACCTTGACACCCTCCTCCAAGTTCGCACACAAGATGGTGAGCTTGGGGCTGCTGCCAACCAGAATGAACCCCAGCTGCTGGTTGGGCGGGTTTCTTTTGTCCCTGTTCCTACTGGTACATGTCCCTCTGGGTTTTTTGAAACAGATGTTGTGTTCCACTCACCAGTGATCCCAAGATCCTGGGTGTGCTAGGCCCTGCTGAGTTTGAGCTCAAGATGGCATAGGGCTAATGATTGGAGAGTGTCTTAGTCAATGTGCTATTGTTGTGATGAGACACCAGGACCATGGCAACTCTTGTTTGTTTGTTTGTTTGTTTGTTTGTTTGTTTGTTTGTTTGTTTTTTGAGACAGGGTTTCTCTGTATAACTCTGGCAGTCCTGGAACTCACTCTGTAGACCAGGCTGGCCTTCAACTCAGAAATCTGCCTGCATCTGCCTCCCGAATGCTGGGATTAAAGGCGTGTGCAACCACCCCCGGCTTCCATGGCAACTCTTAAAAAGGAATGCATTTAATTGGAGCTGGTTTACAGTTTCAGAAGTTTAGTCCATTTATCAGCATAGCAGAACCCATGGAGCTATATAGGCAGACACAGGGCTGGAGGAGAACCTGAATATTCTACATCCAGAACCCCATGCAACAGAAAGAGAGCCACTGGGCCTAGCTTAGTCTTTTGAAACCTTAATGCCCACTTCCTCCAACAAGGCCACATCTATCCCAATAAGGCCATACCTTCTAATCCTTTCAAATAGTGCTACTGGAGATGGAGAGATGGAGAGATGACTCAGTGGTTAAGAGCACTGACTGGTTTTCCAAAGGCCCTTAGTTTAAATCCCAGCAACCACATGGTAGCTCACAACCATCTGTAAAGGGATCAGATGCCCTCTTCTGGTGTCTGGAAAGAGATACAAGGTACTCATATAAATAAAATAAATCTTTCAAAAAAATATTTTAAAAGCCTTGGAATTATTTTAATGTGTCTTTATATGATTTTTGTTGTTCATTATAATTTGATGAAATCTGTTATTGGTTTGCATATGTTAAAACAGCTTTGCATGCCAGGGATAATTCTCACATGGCCTTAATTATATAATCTTATTGAACTATCATAATATTTTACATGGATGTTTTCCGGAGAAATTGCCACATAATTTTCTTTCTTTTAAAAATATTTTAAAATTTATTCCTTGGAAATTTTTGATGTATATCCTATATAATGTATTTTGATCTACTCATCCCTTCATTACCTTCTCTTACCCCCTCTTCCTCACTACAGACTCCTTCCCAACACTCCTCTCACCTATTTTTGTGTCTTCGTTCCTCATGGACCACTAAGTGTAATTAGGATTGCTTAAGTGAGCTTGACAACACACCAGTGTCTATAACACAGAAGGAAAATGACTGTTCTTCCTCCAGCAGCCATTAACACAATTGCTCCTCAGTTAGGGATGCTGTCTCATCACCCCCTCCCACGCCCATGGCAGAAGCTGAAAAGCTTGCTTTTGTACAGGTTTTGTCTAGATAACTATGATTGCTATTAGTTCATGAGTACAATAGCCATATCATATCCAGAAGATGGCATTTCACAGCACTTCTTTCCACCCTTTTCCTTTTATACTCTTCCTTTTCTCACTACTGAAATGTTCCCCGAGTCATGGGATGGCATGTGATATAGATATTTCATCTAGGGCTAAAACACTTATTCCTAGCAATTTGATCAGTTAATTATGAGTCTCCACATTAACCTGTGCTCCACTGCAAGCAGAAGCTTCTTTGACTAAGGTTGAGTGAAAGACTAATTTTTGCATTTAAATATAAATTTTTAGAAAGCATTTAGACAACATATTTATTTAGCAAAATAAAATTATTGGGCTTCTTAGGGCCTTTGACTTCTGCAGCCATAGGCTTGTAGCAAGATTTGTAATACAAGGTCTGAATGCCTTCCTGTAGATAGGATTCAAATTCAACCAGAATGCAGTTGGTCACCCACACAGCAGTCATGGCTCTGTTGCAGCAAAATTACATATTGTTTGACTGGTGTGTATTGTGGCATCAGAGCACACCACTGAAGAAACCTATTGATGGTCCCCACCACCACCTCTACCAGTTGGCAAAATACCTTGTGATACTATGAAAGCTTGTCAGCAGAGAACCACCACTGAACCAGCCCAGTATCATCTTGATTTCTCTAAGACTGGAAGTTAAAGTATGTGGTATGATCTAGCAACAGTGGTTTCTGAGTGGTGACAATAGCTCGGATTGCTTTGGGGGTCCTCTGATACTCTCATGACTAACAAGTTAAAGGAGGGTATCCCATGCCTAGAATTAGGATTTTTATTTAATAGCCTATGGACTACTAGAGCAGTATTATCCACACGCACACAGGCAACCTCCACTCAAACTTATTTTTTTCATTTTTAAATTATGCGTATATAGTTGCTCTATTTAAGCTTTCTATTTTGTCCTAAATATTAGCAGCAGAAAAAATATTTTCTTTTGTTTAGCTTTGGAAATTTTTGTGTTTTTAGAATGTTCTATGATAATGATTTTGTTCCTAGTTTACATATATTTTACTAATTTTTGGAGAACAACATACTTTAGTACATTGACATCATTTTTATCCCACACTCTTCTCCCTCCAGCTCATCCCCTGTCACACCTTATGGATTTTATGGTATCTTCTTTTCAAAGTATTTTATACACACACACACACACACACACACACACACACACACACTCAGCCTGCTGAGTCCATTTAGTGTTGCTGTATTACCAGTCTTCATTCATGAACCTGATAATTTTGATGCAAATATCAGAATTATATACTATATGTAAAAGCATTACATTGTTTATCTTTCAATGATAAGAACTATTTTAACATATTAAGGTATTTATATCACACCAAGAAATTTGTAGCCTCTGCAATCACCAAATAACCACTGTCAAACTTACACCCTTATAATACTTTTAATATTTGTGCATGTGATTTGGTATGCAAATAAAGTCCATCTATTGGCATTTGTTACATATCTCTCCTCTCTTTTAATGGGTTGATTTCTGGTCCATTCTCCTTTTTCATATTATATTTTATAGTATATTTATTGAAGATCCAAGTCATTTGCTTCATAGAATAATTTCCTAATGTCTGGATTTGGATAATTCTATATGTCTTCTGCTCACTTCATTTCCAATAGAATCAAAGCCTTTTGAATCAGATTCAGGTTTGATTTGTATTTATTCATTACATTCATTCATTCATGTATTTTTGTATGTGTGCTCCTGTGCATATGTCATGCTCACGTGAGGAGGCCAGAATATATCTTTCTAAAATTGTCTCCACTCTGCTTCCTTCATGTGGGTTCCAGAAATAAAACAGGTGCTCAGATTTGGCAGCAAGTGCCTTCACCTGCTGAATCATCTCATCAAACCCTCAAGCTTTTGTTTTCTGTTTGGGGGGACAGATAAGAATACTTCATAGGCTGGGCGGTGGTGGTGCACGCCTTTAATCCCAGCACTTGGGAGGCAGAGGCAGGTGGATTTCTGAGTTCGAGGCCAGCCTGGTCTACAAAGTGAGTTCCAGGACAGCCAGGGCTATACAGAGAAACCCTGTCTCGAAAAACAAACACAAAAAACAAAACAAAATAATACAAAACAAACAAACAAAAAGAATACTTCATAGGCAGTGCTACAATTTTGTTTTTGAGACAGGGTCTCTATATATAGTCCTGGCTATCCTGGTATTCACTCTGTACACCAGGCTAACTCAAACTCACAGAGATCCTCATACCTCTGCCTTCTGAGTACCTCTGGAACTGAATTGCCAAACCAGCTTGAGCTGTATTCTTACATTAGAAACATACATTTTATTTTGGATCTCTTATGTTAAAATGGATATAGCCATTCAGAGATTATTGCTAAAAATTTGTGATATTCCAGTTCCCAACATTTTATTAAGGAGGGACAGCATACCAAATCTTATTTATCTCTTATCATTTTTCAAACTTGATTTGTATACTGGCAGCTTCCAATTTTGATCATTTGTACCCTTTTAACTTTTACTATGATCCACTTAATTGACATTTTTGATTTATGATAGTTATTGTCCTTATGGATGCTGAAATTTTCCACTCTGACATAAGGAGTTTGTTCAATTTGGCTATGTCCTTTTGTAATATTCCCTCATAGTGTAATTATAGCTTCCTTATATTTGTTATGACAAGTTATTATAGGTGTATATTGTGTGTTTCCTGCCCTACTAGACCTTGATTTTCAAATAAGTGTCTTGTTTTAGAGAAAGTGTCTTTTTTCAAGACCATAATGCTCCTTGTGTCTGTGTTGGTCACTGTTCTTAGGTATTTTCACTGGACAAGACTGTGGATCGTTTTCAAAGTTCATACTGATACTTAAAATTCAAATTCCAGACTACAAGTTTTAAATTAACCTCTCTGATCTTGTGTATGTATCTGCTCCTCCAGTGTTGAAGACTGTAATTCTTGGTTACGAGCAATGATAGAAAATAGAAATATTTTTCACTTATGGGTCTATAAATTGACAGTTTATTTCTATATTTTAAGAGAAATTTGTCTCTTGATTTGTAGAATCAGGTATATGTATTAGAAATATTAAACCTTTCTTGATATTATAGGCTGAATTTTGTCTTTTTTCCTTCTTATGGAACATTTGTCATACAGAATTTTAAATATATACTTAAGTTTATAAATTAATGTTCCCAGGCTAGAGAGATGGCTCTGTAGTTAAGAGCAATAACTGCTCTTCCAAAGGTCCTGAGTTCAAATCCCAGCAACCACACGGTGTTTCACAACCATCTGTAATGATATCGGATGCCTTCTTCTGATGTGTCTGAAAACAACTACAGTGTACTTACATATAATAAATAAAGAAATAGAAAGGAAGGAAGGAAGGGAAGAAGGAAGGAAGGAAGGAAGGAAGGAAGGAAGGAAGGAAGGAAGGAAGGAAGGAAGGGAGAGAGAGAGAGAGAGAGAGAGAGAGAGAGAGAGAGAGAGAGAGAAAGAGAGAGAGAGAGAGAAGATAATTTCAAAGTGCACATGAGTGGGTGGGTAGGGGAACAGGGCGGAGAGAGAGGATATAGGGAACTTTCGAGATAGCATTTGAAATGTATATAAAGAAAATATCTAATAAAAAAGAAAGAATGAATGAATGAATTGCTCTAAAGCAGTTGAAATGGAGAAAAACTTTCAAAACCAATTTTAATAACAAAATGGTAGATTTAAATAAGACCATCAACAATCATCACCCTAAATAAAACATAAAGACACAATTAAATGGTTATGATTATGAAGGTGGGTGAAAAAGCAAAACTCCAAGAAACCACACTGTAGGGACTTGAATGAGAATAATCCTCCCCTCTGTGTCTCACACAGCTGAGCACTTTGTCCCCAAGCTGGCAGCCAAGTTTGAGGAGGTTTGGGAGGTGTGGCCTTGCTGGAGGAAGTCTATCACCTGGCAGGGACAGGGAGATTTTGGAATTTAGATCCTTGAGCCACTTCTGGTTCATTGTCTCTGCTTGGTGTTTGCAGTTCAAGATGTGAACTCTCAGCTTCCTGCTGCCTTATGCGCTGCTTGCTGCTGTGCTTCCTCGCCAAGAGCCTCTGGAAGCACAATCCGTATAGACCCTACAAGTTGCCTTGGTCGTGGTGTTATATCACAGCAACGGAAAAATAAATAGTACAGAAGTTGGTACGAGAGTGGTTATTGCTGTGAAGAACCTGACCATGCTGTTTTCCGAAAAAATAAAATAAAAAATAAATTACTGTTCCCTTCCTAACTCTAGATTTCAAATCATAATTAGAATATTTTTCCTTTTTTGGTTTATATTTGTTTATTTTTTATTGGATATCTTCTTTTTTACATTTGTCACCATTCCCAAATCATAATGTAATTTATCTATATATCTATCTTTAATAGATACATGGTTGCATTTAAGTATATGATACATGAGGAATTTATCTCAATTAATGTTTAATAAAGCTTTATCTATGACATGTGATTTTCCAGTGATCCATTTGTCACTTATTAAGTGGCCTGTCTAGGTATGGTAGTTCACATCTGTAATTCCAGCACTTGAGAGGATTGATTTAAATTCATCCTCAGGTACAAACAATTTTAAGGCTAGTCTAGGCTATGTAAGAGCCTAAGGAAAGGAAAGTCTATGTTCTGTATATTAAATTAATCACCTCGTGAATCAGAAGCGGACTATGCCCCCTGGCCTTACCACCATATTTCATTCCTAGAGAAATTTCCAGAACCCTATTACCTTTCTTTTGGGTAGATGGCCAGACTCTATTTTATCCCCATAGGCAGAAAGAATGAGCTTGTCAGAAATAGGCTATGATTACTTATAAAAATTATTGATAAACCAAACATTAGAAGATGTAACATAGACGTATATTTTCTTCATAGAATTGTGCACCCAAAAGTTCTCAATACATATTGAGCTAATCCAATTAACAAAAAACCTCATTATTTACTCTTTTCTTGACTTGCAAATGACTAATTCCCTGCTTTTCTCTCTCTCTCCCTGCTTCTCTCTCTCTCCCTGCTTTTCTCTCTCTCTCTCTCTCTCTCTCTCTCTCTCTCTCTCTCTCTCTCTAATAATGTATCTCTACTTAAAACAAGACTATTCTTATCATGAGGAACTTACAATAAATTAATTAGTTACCTCTCTCTAAAAGGCTTCATATCTAAAAATCATTCCACTGGGGGTTTGAGCAATTTTAACTATAAACTTCCTACTTAAAAGTATATTTGCTATATTCAAAAGGTATTGGCAGATTGTATTTTATTTTTACTTTTTAACTTTAAGAACTTTGGATAATTTCTTTCTGTTTTGTTTTTTCAATGACTAGTCATTCAAAAATGTATTGATTGATTGCCATGTTTTATATGATTTTTCTTGCTATTGACTTCTGGTTATATTTCATTATAACCTGATAAACTATTCCATTTATTTTGTATTTGTTAACAATCACTTTATGAGATATTAAGATGAATTCATATTATTCAGTTGTTGCTAATTCCATTTCATTTATAATACAGGTTAGAGCCTCAGTCTCTTGATGATTTTTGTCTGGATTCATTATTTATTGCTTAGATTTTGATATTGAAATCACTTGCTATTTTTGTATTTTGGCTTGTCTATTTTTTTAATAGCATTGGTTTTTAAGAAATTGGGTGTTTCAATGTTGATTGCATAAATATTTAATATTACTTTATTTGAGGATATTGTTCCCATTATTAATAGATTAGGACTTTATCTTGTTCAGCTAATTTTGCTCCAAAGGACAGTTCGTTCAGACAAAATAATGACTATCCCTACTAGTTTTCAGCTTCTACTTGTTTCTCCTTCTACTTGTTTTCCATCCTTTGATGTCCAGTCGGTATTTGTTTGTTATTTATGTCTGTCTTGAGCAGACAGACAGCTGGATGTAGTATTTTTTATCCACTAAGCTAGTTTGTATCTTTCACTTAGAAACTTGAGACCATTTATACATATTACTTTTCTTCAAAGGTGTTTACCAATTCCTGAAATGTTGATGGCTGTTTTCCTGATTGACTCAATCACCTTTTGTTCTTTTTCTTTTCCCCTTCTGCAGATTTGCAGCTTGCTGGCTTGCTGAGTGGAAAATGATTCTTTCCCAGTTCTCCTTGGTTTCTTCCTTTCATGAATTGATTAACACTGAGAGATTATGTTTTAATTATGTCGACTAGAGGTTTTAAATGATTCTAGGTTTCTGTGTCCATTTGTTTTCCTAGGTTTGGGGAATTTGCTACTGCAATATCGTTGTATAGATATTCTTTGCTTTAGTGAGAAACTCAGCTCCTTCTACTCTGTGGTTCTTAGCTTTAGTCTATTGTACACATCACAGAGTTAATGAAAGCTGTGGTCATACTTGATTTTTTCTTCATTACTATTGAAATAAAGCATATCCTTGACCTTGTCTCCAATCTCTATTTTCAAGTCTGTTGGGGATACATTCCACTATTGTTTGATTGAAATATCCATTTCCAACATTTCTATTACTTTGCTTCTTTTTTTTTTGTCCCCACCAAAAATAAATATTTATAGAATTGTAAATCAAAATGAAACATTTTTCTGTATGTATAAAAACAAAAGGAAACAAACAAATAAAAAAATCTGCATATTGATTTGTTGTAACAGACAATGAATATAATTATATTAAGACTACAAATTTTCTTTTCCATTCTATGGTCAGAGGTTATAATAATCGCTTTAGTCATAAAGATCTCAGCTTATACAGTACTGGGCTGCTACAAAAAATGTGCACACATTGGCTAATACTTAGCCATTTGAAAATTCACACAGAGTATGTATTGAATCTGTCTTCTAATGTCTCTGTATTTTATCATTTTAATGGCCTGGGTTTGATTGTATATTTTACAGATGGGGCTCCCTGATTCTGTCAAAATAGCAAAAACACAGAAGAGAAAGAAGTAACATCCTTATCATACAGATCTTTCACTTCCTTAGTTAGAGTCACGCCAAGGTATTTTATATTATTTGTGACTATTGAGAAGGGTGTTGTTTCCCTAATTTCTTTCTCAGCCTGTTTATTCTTTGTGTAGAGAAAGGCCATTGACTTGTTTGAGTTAATTTTATATCCAGCTACTTCACCGAAGCTGTTTATCAGGTTTAGGAGTTCTCTGGTGGAATTTTTGTATATATGACCCTAAAAATTTTATATATATGACCCTAAAAATTTTATATATATATATATATATATATATTATCATATCATCTGCAAAACATGATGTTTTGACTTCATCTTTTCCAAATTGTATCCCCTTGATCTCCTTTTTTTGTCGAATTGCTCTGGCTAAGACTTCAAGTACTATGTTGAAGAGGTAGGGAGAAAGTGGGCAGCCTTGTCTAGTCCCTGATTTTAGTGGGATTGCTTCCAGCTTCTCACCATTTACTTTGATGTTGGCTACTGGTTTGCTGTAGATTGCTTTTATCATGTTTAGGTATGGGCCTTGAATTCCTCATCTTTCCAAGACTTTTATCATGAATGGGTGTTGGATCTTGTCAAATGCTTTCTCCGCGTCTAAGGAGATGATCATGTGGTTTTTGTCTTTAAGTTTGTATATATATTGGATTATGTTGATGGATTTCTGTATATTGAACCATCCCTGCATCCCTGGATGAAAGTTACTTGGTCAGGATGGATGATTGTTTTGATGTATTCTTGCATTCAATTAGTGAGAACTTTATTGAGGATTTTTGCATTAATATTCATAAGGGAAATTGGTCTGAAGTTCTCTATCTTTATTGGATCTTTCTGTGGTTTAGGTATCAGAGTAATTGTGGCGTCATAGAATGAGTTGGGTAGAGTACTTTCTACTTCTATTTTGTGGAATAGTTTGTGCAGAACTGGAATTAGATCTTCTTTAAAGGTATGATAGAACTCTGCACTAAACCCATCTGGTCCTGGGCTTTTTTTGGCTGGGAGACTATTAATGACTTATTCTATTTCTTTAGGGGATATGGGACTGTTTAGATCGTTAACTTGATCCTGATTTAACTTTGGTACCTGGTATCTGTCTAGAAATTTGTCCATTTCGTCCAGGTTTTCCAGTTTTGTTGAGTATAGCCTTTTGTAGAAGGATCTGATGGTGTTTTGGATTTCTTCAAGATCTGTTGTTAAGTCTCCCTTTTCATTTCTGATTTTGTTAATTAGGATGCTGTCCCTGTGCCCTCTAGTGAGTCTAGCTAAGGGTTTATCTATCTTGTTGATTTTTCTCAAAGAACCAACTCCTCGTTTGGTTAAGAAAGAAATTAAGGAAGATCTCAGAAGATGGAAAGATCTCCCATGCTCATGGATTGGCAGGATCAACATTGTAAAAATGATTATCTTGCCAAAAGCAATCTACAGATTCAATGCAATCCCCATCAAAATTCCAACTCAATTCTTCAACGAATTAGAAAGAGCAATCTGCAAATTCATCTGGAATAACAAAAAACCTAGGATAGCAAACACTGTTCTCAAGGATAAAAGAACCTCTGGTGGAATCACCATGCCTGATCTAAAGCTTTACTACAGAGCAATTGTGATAAAAACTGCATGGTACTAGTATAACAACAGACAAGTAGACCAATGGAATAGAACTGAAGACCCAGAAATGAACCCACACACCTATGGTCACTTGATCTTCGACAAGGGAGCTAAAACCATCCAGTGGAAGAAAAACAGCATTTTCAACAAATGGTGCTGGCACAACTGGTAGTTATCATGTAGAAGAATGTGAATTGATCCATTCCTATCTCCTTCTACTAAGGTCAAATCTAAGTAGATAAAAGAACTCCACATAAAACCAGAGACACTGAAACTTATAGAGGAGAAAGTGGGGAAAAGCCTCGAAGATATGGGCACAGGGGAAAAATTCCTGAATAGAACAACAATGGCTTGTGCTGTAAGATCGAGAATTGACAAATGGGACCTCATGAAACTGCAAAGCTTCTGCAAGGCAAAAGGCACCGTCAATAAGACAAAAAGGCCACCAACAGATTGGGAAAGGATCTTTACCTATCCTGAATCAAATAGGGGACTAATATCCAATATATATAAAGAACTCAAGAAGGTGGACTCCAGAAAATCAAATAACCCCATTAAAAAATGGGGCTCAGAGCTAAACAAAGAATTCTCACCTGAGGAATACCAAATGGCTGAGAAGCACCTGAAAAATTGCTCAGCATCCTTAATCATCAGGGAAATGCAAATCAAAACAACCCTGAGATTCCATCTCACACCAGTCAGAATGGCTAAGATCAAAAATTCAGGTGACAGCAGATGCTGGCGAGGATGTGGAGAAAGAGGAACACTCCTCCATTGTTGGTGGGATTGCAAGCTTGTACAACCACTCTGGAAATCAGTTTGGCGGTTCCTCAGAAAATTGGACATAGTACTAAGGGAGGATCCCACAATACCTCTCCTGGGCATATATCTAGAAGATGCTCCAACTGGTAAGAAGGACACATGCTCTACTATGTTCATAGCAGCCTTATTTATAATAGCCAGAAGCTGGAAAGAACCCAGATGCCCCTCAACAGAGGAATGGATACAGAAATTGTGGTACATTTACACAATGGAGTACTACTCAGCTATTAAAAAGTATGAATTTATGAAATTCCTAGGCAAATGGATGGACCTGGAGAGCATCATCCTGAGTGAGGTAACACAATCACAAAAGAACTCAAATGATATATACTCACTGATAAGTGGATGCTCACAGTCAGCTATTGGATGGATCAAAGGCCCCCCAATGGAGGAGATAGAGAAAGTAACCAAGGAGCTAAAGAGATCTGCAACCCTGTAGGTGCAACAACATTATGAACTAACCAGTACCCCAGAGCTCTTGACTCTAGCTGCATATGTATCAAAAGATGGCCTAGTAAGCCATCACTGGAAAGAGAGGCCCATTGGACATACAAACTTTATATGCCCCAGTACAGTGGAACGCCAGGGCCAAAAAGTGGGAATGGGTTTGTAGGGGAGTGGGGGGGACGGTATGGGGGACTTTTGGGATAGCATTGGAAATGTAATTGAGGAAAATACGTAATAAAAAATATATTAAAAAAAAAAGAAGTAACATCCTGTATGGATAATGTGATGGTTTGAATAGGCTTGGCCCAGGGAAAGGCACTATTAGGTCAGGCCTTATTGGAGTAGGTGTGTCACTGTGGTCTTGGGCTTTAAGATCCTAGTCCTAGCTCCCTGGAAGCCAATCTTCTTCTGTCTGCCTTTGGATGAAGATGTAGAACTCTCACCTCCTCTTGCACCATTTCTGCCTGGATCCTTCTGGGCTTCCACCTTGATGATAATGGACTGAACCTTTGCACCAGTAAGCTACCCCCAATTAAACGATGTCTTTTTAAGAGTTGCCTTGGTTGTGGTGTCTGTTCACAGCAGTGCAACCCCACCCAATTAGGGCAGATAGTTTCTACACTTTGAAGCCTACACATTGCCTAATTTACTTTCCATTGTTTTCACATAGATATTCATAGTTGATCTGAATTTTTGTTTATAATCAGCAGAAGTGGCTTTATTTATGATTATGTATGAAAACATTGAAGATTTTTATCTATTACATATGCATGTAATTTGGTGCCTATCCTAGGCCAAAGACTTTTTTCTCTAAACTCCAATAGGTTAGCTAAAGGGTAATAGTGTTTGTAATATTAAGACATTTCTCCCAAGTACACAGTTTGCCCCTTTAATGCAATTATGTGCTACATAGTGATGGTTGATCAGCAGATGAGTACATATACAAGGGTAGTTATGACATTATATACCTGGCAATGTCATAACTATTTTAATCTCTCTAAATGACTAAAATATAGATTCTTCATCCTACCTACTTTTTTTCTTTAAAAGATTATTCATACATTACATTCTGGTGATAGTTTCTTCTCCCCCAACTCCTCCAAGATCCTTCTCACCTCCTTACCCCCTCCCCAAATCCATAACCTTCTTTTTTCTCATTAGAAAATAAGCAAACATCTAAAAATAATGAAATAAAAGTAAACAAATCAGAATAGAATAAAACAAAAAAAAGTAAAAAAGAACCAAGGGAAAAACAGGAAATTTTTATAGATGCTGAGACACACATTCTCACACAGAGAAAACCCCTAAGAACAAAATGAGAAAACATAATATATAAACAAAAGATATCTCAGGTTAAAACAAAATAAGCCCAGACAAAGCATCCTGAAAAAAACTCACCCCAAAGCCACTTTGATATTGTTTTATGTTGTCCTTCTACTCCTGGGCATGAGGTCTGCCCTTAGTGTCAATTGTATAACCAGTGAGATACCAGTCAAGATAATTACAACTTCATTGAAGGATAGTTATCAAATAGAGGGAGATTCTGGTCAGGAGGGTGTGTCCACTTCCCTCTCAGTACTGGGACCCCATCTGGCTTAGACTTGTGCATGCTGGCATGGTCTCTGTGAGTTCGTTTGGACATCAATCAGTCCTATGACTGAATATGTCAAGGTCTGTACATATTTCTCTCTGTACATTGTCCAGTTGTTGTTCTCTGTGTTTGTTTCCATATACTTCAGGAAGTAGCTTCTCTGATGATGGCTGAACAAGGCACTGATCTAGGAGTATAGCAGAGTGTTGCTAAGAGACATTTTATTGAAACATTCCTTTAGCAGCACAGTAGTATTTGGGCTTTGCCCCAAGCCCCATGACCTATCAAGTCTCAGAGTTTTAGTAGCTACCTGGACATTGTAGAGCATGGATTTCATCTCATGGAGTGGGCTTTAATTCCAATCAGTTGCTGGTTACTCACACAAACTTTGTGTCACTATTGTATCAGTGTATCTTGCACGCAGGTCACATCATTGTACTGTGTGGGATTTACAGCTAGGTTGGTGTTAATTTTTCAACTCTGATAGTATGTGCTGAGTACTTCCAACACACTAGTCAATAGGGATGAAGGCTCTAGGTAGGCACTTCACTTCTCTCTTCAGTCAGTTCTGTAGGTATTGTCTTCAGCAGTGGAGCCTTACCATTAGTTTGTGGGGAACAACCAATAAAGCAAAGGCTGGTGGGGAGAAGATCATCCTAGGAAGGTGAAATACAATAGTTGTGGGCAGATGGGAGAGGGAAATATGGAGTAAGGTAGAGAATATGGAGTGGCACAGCTAGAACTAAGGACCACTTGTGGGGTCATATGGGAACCTAATACAGTAGCTCTTTAAAATGTATACATATAGGCAAAAGACACTGTCAATAAGACAAAAAGGCCACCAACAGATTGGGAAAGGATTTTTACCAATCCTAAATCTGATAGGGGACTAATATCCAAGAAATACAAAGATCTCAAGAAGCTGGACTCCAGAAATTCAAATAACCTCATTAAAAAATGGGGCACAGAGCTAAACAAAGAATTCTCAACTGAGGAATATTGAATGGCTGAGAAGCACCTGAAAAAATGTTCAACATCCTTAATCATCAGGGAAATGCAAATCAAATCAACCCTGAGATTCTACCTCACACCAGTCAGAATGGCTAAGATCAAAAATTCAGGTGACGGCAGATGCTGGTGAGGATGTGGAGAAAGAGGAACACTCCTCCACTGCTGGTGGGATTGCAAGATTGTACAACCACTCTAGAAGTCAGTCTGGAGGTTTCTCAAAAAATTTGACATATTACTACCAGAAGATCCAGCAATACCTCTCATGGGCATATACCCAGAAGTTCCAACTGGTAATATGAACACCTGCTCCACTATGTTCATAGCAGCCTTATTTATAATAGCTAGAAGTTGGAAAGAACCCAGATGTCCCTCAACAGAAGAATAGATACAGAAAAATGTGGTACATTTACACATGGAGTACTACTCAGCAATTAAAAACAATGGATTTCAGTTCCGCTATTCCAGCATTCTCCACGTATCTCAGCTGCCTCGTGGTCAGGAAGTCATGGGGAGAGACTAGTGCCTAGTATTTGTGGAACCTGAAAACTCCCTTAAGCTGCAGTTGCTGTGCTGGCCTCCTAGGATATTCAGCAGCTGGTCCTGTCACCTGCCAGGTCTCCATATGCTCAGGCAAATCTCCATAATTGTAAATCAACACTAAGAACCCTGGATGGCTAAAGGTCAAAGAGACTATAACAAAGGAGGGTCAAAGAGACTCTAACAAAGGATCCAGACCTTGATGTGAAATTTCAAGAATTCAATCTTTGTTCTTTACACAGACCCTAGGAGAAGGACAACAAGAATGAGTGTGTCTCTGGTAAATACACCACAGGGTCTGTTATCCTTCAAGGACGTGGCCTTGGACTTCTCACTGGAGGAATGGGAATGTCTCAATTTTGCTCAGAGGACATTGTACATGGACGTGATGTTGGAGAATTACAACAATCTGTTGTTTGTGGGAAGGACTGAAGCATCCACACTTTGATCTTCCTTCTTCTTGAGCTTCATGTGCACTGTGAATTATATTTTGGGTATTCTTAGCTGTGGAGCAGAGACTGAGAGAAAAGCCATCCAGATACTACCCTACCTGGGGATTCATCCCATATACAGACATCAAACACAGATACTAATGTGGATGACAGGAAGTGCTTGCTGACAGGAGCCTGATATAGCTGTTTCCTGAGAGGCTCTGCCAGAGCCTGGCAAATACAGAGGTGGATGCTCACAGCCAACCATTGAACTGAGCTTGGGTTCCCGATGGAGGAGTTTGAGACAAGACTCAAGGAGCTGAAGGGGTTTGCAACCCATAGGAAGAACAACAATATCAAACAACCAGACACCCCCCAGAGCTTACAGGGACTAAACGACTAACCAAAGAGTACACAGGGAAGGATCGAAGGCTCCATCTGCCTACATAGCAGAGGATGGCCTTATTGGGCATCAATGGGAGGAGAGGCCCTTGGTCCTGTGAATGCTCCATGCCCCAATGTAGGGGAATGCCAGGGTGGGGAGGCAGGAGTAGGTGTATGTGAGAGCACCTGTACATAAGCACAGGGAGGGGGGATGGGATAGGGGGCTTCCAGAGGGGAAAACCAGGAAAGGGGATTACATGAAATGTAAATAAATAAAATATCAGCATCAACCAAAAAATAAAAAATAAAAAAACAATGGATTTATGAAATTCCTGGACAAATGGAGGTACCTGGAGGATATCATGCTTAGTGAGGTAACCCAATCACAAAAGAAGTCATTAGATATGCACTCACTGATAAGTGGATATTAGCCCAGAAACATAGAACACCCAAGATACAATTTGCAAAACACAAGAACTCAAGAAGAGGGAAGACCAATGGGTGAATACATCATTCCTCCTTAGAATAGGGAACAAAATACCCATGAAAGGAGTTACAGAGACAAAGTTTGGAGCTAAGATGAAAGGATGGACTATCCAGAGACTAACCCACCCTGGGATCCATCCCGTAATCAGCCACCAAACCCAGACACTATTGCACAATGCCAGAAAGATTTTGCTGAAGGGACCCTGTTATAGCTGTCTTGTATGAGGCTATGCCAGTGCCTGGCAAATACAGAAGTGGATGCTCATAGTCATCTATAGGATGGAACACAGGGCCCCCAACGGAGAAGCTAGAAAAAGCACCCAAGGAGCTGAAGGGTTCCGCAACCCTATAGGAGGAACAACAATATGAACTAACCAGTACCCCCTGAGCTCGTGTCTCTAGCTGCATATGTAGCAGAAGATGGCCTAGTCGGCCATCAGTGGAAAGAGAGGCCCCTTGGTCTTGCAAACTTTATATACCCCAATACAGGGGAATGCCAGGGCCAAAAAGTGGGAGTGGGTGGGTAGGGGAGCAGGGCGGAGGGAGGGTGTAGGGAACTTTCGGGATAGCATTTGAAATGTATATAAAGAAAATATCTAATAAAAAATAAAATAAAATGTACACATATATGAAAGTCATATAAATGGAATCACCAAATAAAAGGGAAGATAAAGTACCAACTAGATATCTGTAGCTACCAAATAAAACCTCCAGTACCCAGAATGGGTTGCATGGAAATGCTGGCCAAAGGGACCGCATGGAAGCCCCCTAACAACCCAGGCTATTGCCAAGTTTATTGGCTGCTCTCCTTATCTACTCTTATGAAAACAGTGACTTCTGATTTTCTTTGAAAATTCAAAATATGAATAAAAAACAATTTTCATTTTATGTTTCTCAAAATGACTACTTTTAAAATTTTTTGAACTCTTGCTTTTTAAAATTAATTTGTTTTTTCCCTGAATTCTGTTATTTCATATTTTGAGTACTCAGTCTTATTTGTGATTTTTCACATTGTCCATAGTTTCCATCATTTAGCTTATTTTGAAATATTAGTTTTTAAGTTTTATGTTTGTGGTGAGATTTTACTGGAGTACTTGGCGTTCTATGAAATATCCATTCCCTCCTCCCCTCTTCCCCACCCTTTGTTAGAGACAGAGTGAGACTCTGCCCTGGAATTCATCATATAGTCCAGGCTAACCTCAGATTTCAATTATCCTTCTTTCCTCTGAGATTATGGCCACATACCACCATATTACTCTTTGTTTTGTGGTTTTGTATGGGATTTTACTGCATTATTTTTCTTTTGATGATTTACACATTTTTTTTTTTCTGAATAAGAAGGGTGGTTCAGAGGAGATTTTTCTAGTGATGTCTGGGGAGTACCTTCTATTTTTTTTCTCTCAAAGTGATACTTGTTTTAAGAATTTTTTTTTTTCTATTCAATCTCCTGTTTCTGTTCCCTAACTAGACTTTTATATGTAGTTCTCTAACTCTTGTCGAATTTGGAGATTCTACATTCCTTTGAAAAATCTGCTCAATTGTGCGATTTTGCTTAGTATCAGGCATTGATCCAGAAAGGAGTTTCAGATGGTTACTTTCATAAGGTCATAAGGCACAGAATGTTCCAACCCTCCAACCTTCTTTGGATCCCTTTATTCCCTGCAAATTGGAAGCATTCCCACTCTCAGCTGCTACTCTCAAATTGATCAAATGATATTTCCAGTGAGCAAATATTAGCTCTTTGGGAGCATTCAAGTTCTGAAGGTATTACATGCTTTGTAGCTCTTCTACTCTTGCTGATTCCTTATGCATCACTATACCTGTTATTGATTTCATGGCTTTTGTTTTCAGCTTAAACTAGGGGTTTGTAAAAATACATGTTCTCAGCATTGTTTCCAATCTTTTATGTGATTTTGTCTATTTACATTCCTAATCAGTCTGGTGTTTTATGGAACTTTTATGTGTGTCCACCTAAGGATTAAATCCATGGCCTTGCACATGCTAGAAAAACACTATCACTGAGTGACATATGCACAGGTTGGTTTTCTCAGATAGTCTTGTTTTGAGGTGCATGCTATGTGGTTGGCCCCATGGCCTCAAACTCTCAATATTTCTGCCTTAGTCTCTCATGTCCTGGAGTAGCAAGCACAAGTAACTATATCTGCTAATTTAAAATATAATTTAAGTCAATACATGGGCTGTTAACAATGTGGTTTTCTTTCTCTGAAATATTAGGCCCCTCTGAAACCACTTATCATCGTATTATGATATTCTTTTCATTCTATAAAGAATATCATTACGGTTTTGATACAGGTAGCATTGGGTCTTCAAAATTCTTTAAGTAATATAGATGTTTTAACAATATTCTTCTAATCCAAGAACACAGGGACTTCTGTGTCTTCTTTACTATTATTTACCAATACTTTATGTTTTTTCAGTGTTTCGCAATCATAGTAAATATATTTGTTATATATTATTATTTGGGGGATATTGTAAATGGAACTTTTTTCTTTTCTTCTTATTTATTTGTGTATAGGAAGTGATTATATCATAGTTTGTAAAAGATTAAGTAATAGGGTATATGTAAATAGTGAATAGTATGTTTGCTCCTACAAACAACTTCATAACAATGTATATTACCATAAATGGCATTTGAGTTACCGCACATTGCCTAAATAATGTAGTATGAATTGAAGGCACAAAGGTGGAGTACAGTGATATAAGTACAAATAGATAACTATTGAAACAATAAATGCTGAATTCTGCAATCCCCCATGCCCCTTGCCTTCTCCTCTGAGTGGGTGGGGGCCCCTTGGGTATTCCCCCCCACCTTGGTACTTCAAGTCTCTGTAAGGCTAGGCACTTCCTCTCCCACTGAGGCCAGATGCGGCAGCCCAGCTAGAAGAACATATCCCAGAAACAGACAACAGCCTTTGGGATAGTACCCACTCCATTGTCACCCCCACCCCACATCTGTTATAGAGGGGTGACCAGGAGGGTGTGTGTGAGCAGAATGTATAGTGAATAAGTAAAAAATAAAAATAAAAACAAAAACTTAAGGGACAGCACATGCTGGCGAGAATGTAGAGAAAGGGGAACACTCCTCCATTTCTGGTAGGATTGCAAACATGTAAAACTACTATGGAAATGAATGTGGTGGTTCCTCAGAAAATTGGAAATAGTTCTACCTGAAGACTCAGCTATACTGCTCCTGGGCATATACCCAAAAGATACACCACCATACCACAAGGACACCAACCCACCCACTAAACTCAAAATTTGCCCTGTCCACTCAAAATTTGCCCTGTCTTAAATGCAGGAATGGAGCAGAGACTGACAATAACCAGCCCAATAATAACCAGCCCAATTTGAAAACCCATCCAATGGGCAAACACTAATTCGTGACATTATTAATGATACTCTGTTATGTTTGCAAAGAGGAGCCTAACATAACGGTCTTCTACCTACAAGCAGATAGAAACAGAAGCAGATACCCACAGCCAAACATTAGAAGGAGGTTGGCAACCCCCATGGAAGAGTTGAGAATGGGATTGTAGGCCCATTAGTAAATAGGAACTCTATAGGAAGACCAACAAAGTCAACAAACGTGAACACTTGGAAGCTCTCAGAATCTGAGCATTCAACCAAAGAACATACAGGAACTAACAGTCCCCAGGTACATATGTAGCAGACAGACAGCTCAGCCTTCATGGCTGCCCTGTCTGGTCTCAGTGGGAGAGGATGTGCCTAATCTGGCAGAGACTTGTTGTGCCAAGATGGGGGGATACCTGAAGGGGTCCTACCCTCTCAGAGGAAAAGGGTTTAGGGGAATGGGGTTAAGGGAATATGTGAGAGTTTTCATTCTCTCTGTTCATTCTCTGGTTTGATTTAGAGAAGTTGTTGTTTTGTTCTGTTTTGTTCTGTTTTGTTTTGTTTTGTTTTGTTTTGTTTTGTTTTGTTTTGAGATAGTGTTTCTCTGTATAGTCCTGGATGTCCTGGAACTCACTTTGTAGACCAGGCTGGTCTCGAACTCAGAAATCCTCCTGTCTCTGCCTCCCAAGTGCTGGGATTAACGGCGTGCACCACCACCACTCAGCAGGAGTCTTTTACCTCTTGAAGGGGAAGTCAGATATCATCTAATTCTAAAGTGAAAGAAACATCGAAGTTTATTACAGAAAAAAAGTATAGCAACCATGAAAAATAAACACAGCCAATTACACCTTAAGCATAGCAATCAACCATGGGCAAAGACAGAAACCACATTTCAGTCAGATGTGCTTCTAAACCATTCTCATGTACCAGCTGAGGAACAACATGAGCAACCGAATACTATGCCTCATTCCATCTGAGAATCTCTTAATTTCCAATAATGGATCCCAAAGTGGTAACATCCCTTGAGTTCCTTTCCCATTCATATCTGACAACTTGGCAGGCCCAACTTGTGCAGGCCCAGTGCCAGCAGACACAAGTCCTATTATGACTTCATGAATACCATAGGCACATGCCTAGAACATGCAATTTTGCAGCCGTTCTCTCAGTCTTTTACCTACTATATTTTTTCTGCCCCCTCTTATAAATTGTTCTCTGAACCTTTTAAGGGTGTTAGTATGTCTTATTAGAAGTCTGAGTAACCCCATGATGGCCACATGCTCACTAGTTACACAAGGATACTGATAACGGTTTAGACTAAAAAAGTGGAAATCTCATATCAAGAATGATGAATTACATAGTTCCTGTCAAAGGGCAGAGGACGGAATGACTCTAGGAAATCTACTGGTTTAAGTATACAGAAGTAGGAGAAGGGGGAATGGGATAGCGGGTTTCCAGAGGGGAAACCAGGGAAGGGGATAGCACTTGAATTGCAAATATATATATATATATATATCTCCAATAATAAAGTATACTTTCAGAGGCTACAGAAGGGACTGGAGCAGTCTCATGTCTGAAAGAGAATAGAAAGATGGGAAAGTATGAGTGGGAATGAGAAAAAGAGAGAACCAAACAGCAAAGTGTCCCTGACTGGCTGAGAGACACAGATTCTAACTGAGCTATTCAAACTACTGCCATGACCACCTAGGTAGATTATACTTTATTTTCCAACAAAAATTATGTATGAATTTATTGGAATTGCTACTGAACCTCTCCTAAAGCGCAAGGCAAGTGTATCGGCCTCCTTCTGTGGCCTATGTATGGGGAGAATTCCCTTGATTTTTCTAAATCTATTTTTTTCTCTTTTTTAAAATTAGATATTTTCTTCATTTACATTTCAAATGCTATCCCAAAAGTCCCCTATATCCTCCCCCCGCCCTGCTCCCCTATCCACCCACTCCCACTTCTTGGCCCTGGCTTTCCCCTGTACTGGAGCATATAAAGTTTGCAAGACCAAGGGGCCTCTCTTCCCAGTGATGGCCGACTAGGCCATCTTCTGCTACATATGCAGCTAGAGACACGAGCTCTGGGGTACTGGTTAGTTCATATTGTTGTTCCCCCTATAGGGTTGCAGACCCCTTCAGCTCTTGGGTACTTTCTCAAGTTCCTACATTGGGGGCCCTGTGTTCCATCCTATTTTTTAATCTTAAAGATTCTTTTTCCATATATAAGTCTCAAGGTCACTATGAACATACTGGGACACGTGCCCCTGTGGCAAGGTGGGGCATCTTTTGGATATATTCCCAAAAGTGGTCTTTCTGGGTATTCAGGTAGATCTATTTCCAGTTTTCTGAGAAGCCACCAGATTGATTTTCAGAGTGGTTATACCAGTTTGCAATCCTATCAGCAGTGGAGGAATGATCCTCTATCTCTACATCCTTGCCTACATATGTTGTCACCTGAAGTTTTGATCTTAGCCATTCTGATTGGCATAAGATAGAATCTCAGGGTCATTTTGATTTGCATTTATCTCATCACTAAGGTCTTTGAACATTTCTTTAGGTGCCTCTCAGCCATTAGAGATTCCTCTGTCGTGAATTCTTGGTTTAGTTCTATGACCCATTTTTTGATTGGGTTATTTGTTTTTTGTTTTTTTTTTTTTTTTGTTTTTTGTTTTTTTGGTGGTTGGCTTCTTGAGTTCCTTATATATTTTGGATATTATCCCTCTATTGGATGTGGAGTTAGTGAAGATATTTTTCCCAATCTGTAAGTTGCTGATTTGTCTTATTGACTATGTCCTTTGCCTTACTGAAGCTTTCCAGTTTCATGAGGTCCCATTTATCAATTCTTGATCTTAGAGTATGAGCCATTGGAGTTCTGTCTAGGAAATTTCCCTCCTGTGCCAATGAGTTCAAGGCTCTTTCCCACTTTTTCTTCTATTAGATTCAGAAGGTATGGGATGTGGAACAGTTGGAGGGTAGATCAGGAGGGGAGTAAAATCTGGAGTGTAAGTAAGTAAATAAATAAATAAATAAATAAATAAATAAATAAACAAGCCTCAAGGTGTCCCACAAATACCTTACAATTTCATTAACAAGAATATACTTTAAAAAAAAACTGTTTACTTTTAACTTCATTTGTACAGGGATATTGTCTTTACTGCTTTCCTACCTGGTGCCTGTGGAAGCCAGCAGAGAGCATTGAATTTTCTGGAACTGGGGTTAAGGACAAATTTTGAGCTGCATGGGTGATGGGAATTGAAACTGAATCCTCTGGAAGAACAGCCAGTGCTCTTTACTGCTGAGCAATCTCTGCAGGCCCAAGAGTAACTTACTATTGATGAGATAATAAGTGTGCCAATGTATTAAACATAATCTTTAGCTTTAGATTGCCCCATTGAACAAGAAAACTTAAAAAGCCCCCAAACTACCTATTTAACTACTGCCACAGCAGTTAAAATGTACTTCTTTTACATCTGCACTTGGATCTCTGAGTGTGTATGCACCTTTTATTTCATAAAGGCAAACTTGGTTTCATACGGCCTTAATATTTTTCCCCTACAGCACAAGTCTCAATCACCTGAATAGAGACCACTACGGGGAATGTCTCAGGCTACACTACCAGCATCTTTGGACTTTATTTCCCACTGACATAGGTAAGGTTCTTCAGCAACAACACAAGCACAAAACTGTTCATGCAGCAACATGTACGTATGTGCTCACACATGTATGCATAATTTTCTCCTTCATTCACTTTTTTTCTCTCATGGTTGTATAATTTTTATTTACCCAATGACTAATGATGCTGAATACAATAGTTTGCAAATATTGCCATTTGTTATCTTGTTTTGGAAAATGACTATCAGTCCTTTGCCCAAATTTATTTTTGTACTATGAGCCATTTTGTTATTAACATAACATTTTTTAGCTTTTTCATATGTATAATTTGCCAATGTTTCCCCCATTCTGGGAGTCAACTTTCTGCTCCATTGACACTCTTTTGAAGAAAAAAGATTTATTTTTTAATAGTGTTCACTTTTTGTCTTTGTTAGTAATACTTAACACTATTTTTACTCAAACAGTTTTTTAGTTTCAGCTCTTACATGTTTATTTTTGACAAATCTTCAGTTATATTTACATATATCATGAAGTAAGAGTTCAATTTCACTTTTTCTCTTTCTCTTATGCGATTGTTCCCATACCATTTGTTGAAGATACTATTCGTTTCTAGTGTGGTATGTAAATGGATTTTTTCATTATTTCTTTGAGAATTTCATACAATGAATAGATGTGGTATGTAAATGGATTTTTTTATTAGATGTGGTATGTAAATGGATTTTTTCATTATTTCTTTGAGAATTTCATACAATGTAGTTTAACCATATTCATCCATTGCCTCCCAGATCCACTCTTCTTCTATACCATTCTTTTGTAATAGATGATGATTAACACAGAGAGCCATAATGTCAACTTGAAAAAAATGAGAGATTTCAGAATGTCCATCTCTGAATAAGATACCTCTATTACACCCTTTCTATCAGACCCCTTCTATCACAGCCCTAAGCCCCAGGAATGACTAAGAAGAGATGGTAAGATTGTAATGGCCAGGGTGGTAGATGACCACATGGAAACAATTCTCCTGAACACAACAGGGCAATATTTCATATTTTTGTCACAGTGATTGTGACAGCATGTACAAGACCTTCAGTAGCTCAAGTATCTGTAGTTTTAAGTGGTGGTTTTCAAACCATATATCTTATAGTATTAAATGCCACCAAATAAGTTCTGTGTTTCCTGAAACTAAGACTTTAATTAGTAATACAGAAGGAGATGTGTTTCAAAACTAGTAATTCACATGCTGTATGAGTGTAATTATAACTAGGATTTTGTAAGCCCGAAATTACTTATTAATAATGAATTATATATATACAATTTATTCTATTTATAGACAAACCATTTGTAAATAGTTCAATTCTAATATTCAACATGGGCATTCCAATAGTTCATTTACTATTTCTTAATCTATATCTTCTGCCCCATAATGTTTGTCTTTGATTACTGTATTGATTATTTCAGCTGAATTGTCTGCCCCCTCTTCTTTTTTTAAAATAATAGAAACTGTTTCTTTCTTTCTTTCTTTTTTTAAAGATTTATTTATTTATTATATGTGAGTACACAATAGCTGTCTTCAGATACTCCAGGAGGGGGAGTCAGATCCCATTACAGATGTTCATGAGCCACCATGTGGTTGCTGGGATTTGAACTCAGGACCTTTGGAAGAGCAGTCAGTGCTCTTAATCTCTGAGCCATCTCTCTAGTCCTATCTGACCCCTCTCAAAATTGGGTCTTTTTGTTGCAAGGCCTTGTGCAAAGGAGCTTGTGGAGTTCTTTTCTGCCTGTTGTGCTTTTCTAATGTCTCCTCCTTTATTTGTGCCCTTCCTTTTCATTTTCTTTCTTTTTAAATTTATTCTTTGACAATTTTGTCTATGTGTATCATACATTGTGGGCCTGTTTATTTCCCAATTTTATCTTCTCTCCCCGTAGGCCTCCCTCCTCCAAACAAGTTCTTCTCCCACTATCAGATCTTTCTGTTTTGGTTTTTATTTTGTGGCCCACTGAGTTTAACAAAGGCTACAATGTAGTTATCTACTGGAACATGAACAGTTCACCAGGGTGATACTTCTGAAGACAATGATTCTCAGCCTCCCACAGGCAACTGCCAATATCTCAAGAGTTCTGGCCCAATGTTGACTCTCAATCCATAACAGAATGCTGAAAGGTCCATACTTGTGAAGGTCCTTCAGTAAGTTCATGAGTACAAAGGCTATGCCATGTTCATAGACTTTCATGACTCTCTTCTCTGGTCCAGCTCTTGTATTCTGTCTGCACACTCTTCAGTGATTTTTCCCAAATATGGAAGAGGTGGTTCAGTGTATCATTTAATTCTAAGCACTCAATGGCCAGTTGTTCTCAACACTTTCTTTTTCATTTTTCAGCCAGATAACTCCATACAAACTTCCATACACTGCATAAAGAATATTTTCTGGCAAAGGCTAAAGACAGCGTTAAATATTGGATATAAACATAAATATTCAAAAGGCAGTTTGAAAACACGTTCATTTGTCAGAACAGATGCAATAGCTTCACCTCTAGGGCCTATGACATCCCTACTCTTTGACTAGTATTTGACCAAGTCCACAGTACCCTCTGGCAGAGTTGAGCTTCAAATCCAATCAGAATGCAATTGGTTACTGCATAAAAGTCACGCCACCATTAAATCAATGGGAAGGTTGGCATTGTAGCATCCAAGGTCAACAAATACTCTTAACTAAGACTATTGATGAGATTTCCTCCCAGGTGCCTTCATCAAAACTGCTGCCATTCTGAAAGTTAGCCAGCAGGAAGAAAGCTTACAGGTCAGATCCCACAGGATTTCTTTACAACTTCCATCCAGGTGCGTGGTGTCTTCAGCGATAGAGTCTTACCATAAAGTTCTGGTGAACAACAAATAATCTGTTTCAATGTCAGTATTCTATATTGTTCTAGAGTTCTTTGAGATTGTCCTAGGAAATGATTCATAAAGTGGTATCTGACACTGGTATTGAGATTTTCATTTATTAACTCATGCTTTCTGGGATGAGCATGTTGTTACCACACAAAATAATCCTGCTTAAACTTTTGTAAATTGCATGTTTTGGTTAGCTTACAAGGTAACAGAATTCCATATGACTTCTTGCTACATGCTTATTTTTCTTAAGTCTCCCCAGACTCTCTCCTGTAATCTTCCCACCCCATTCCCATTTAAACCTTGTCACCCAGCAATACCTCTCTTACTTCCTTTTCTCATTCTTTTTTTCCCTGTCTTTCCTTTGTTGTTTTTCATGTATATTATTTATAAGGAGCAAGCCTATTCATTATCCTTACTGAAAAGAGAAGTACTTGACTTTGTACTAAAGGTAGCATAAATATCTTTCTCTGGAAAATACTAGACAGCATCTAGCATTTTCTTATTTTTGGGTATTCTATCCTACTTGATTTCAGATGGCCACAGCTGCAATAACTTCCTACCTGCAACCTTATCCAAAACAACTAACTTAGAATGTAAGCATCAAGTTTGATGTGAGCGCGTTTTTGGCCCTGAGACTGTGCTGTTTTGTATAAATAAATGTTTTTTAGATTTATTCTTGATAATCTGTTCCAATCTTACATATTAATTATAATGACTGATTTATAATATTGTGGGGTTTTTGTGCCTAAGTCATAGCCTTGATATTTTGCCTTATACTTTTGTTTTCCACCCATTTCCCACTCTTATTTGGAGCTCTCAGCACTAAACCCCATGACAATATTTATACCTTAATTTCATTGTGGGTAATTATATCTCCATTGCATAAAGCATGTTTATCTAAAATTTTCCCCACTTACTCTTCTATTCAGTGGATGAAAAAAATGGCTCAATCAAGGCAAACTGAATACTATCTTCCTAGAAATTTGAAACTGGAAGGGATGAAGGCATCCAGTAGCCCTCTGAAACCTGACATGGTTCCTGGCCCATTCCAAAACACAGTTTGTCACCCTTCCATTGAGTTCTCACACAGCAGTAATACTTTCCTCCGTTGATTTCACTGACCTATGTTAGGCATATTTCTCTCTATTGCTTATTATGAAATGACTCATACAGACATATTCAGAAGGAAGGTAAACCAGACTGGGACTTATGAGTCAGGAATGATAAATCTAGAGTGGAAAAAGAAAATTCAGTGTAAGATTAGCATTTTGGAATACCTGCTTGAACTTAGTTATTTGGAACAGAAACTTGAGAGCTTAAAATGATAGCTAATTTTCTCAGGCACAGATATCAAAGCAGTTTTGGAGCACTCCAGAATATTATGGATTTTACATACTAAGAGGCTTGAATGTTAATTCCTGATCACTGAGAAAAACATCTATAATTTGCTTTACTTTCATATTAATTACATTGCTTTTGAGCCAGGATAGGAAATGAAAACAGTGTGATATTACAAAGCCTGACACTCAAGTATTTTACCTACCCTTTCATGCTTTGGCAACTCAGGACTCCAGAGAGTTGTTGGATATATATATATATATATATATATATATATCAGACTACATCAATTTCCTCTTCTCTGTCTTACTTTCTGTCTTTTTGTTTGTCCCTGTCACAATGACTCTTAAATCTGCATCTTTCCTCATCCTCCTCTTCCTCTTTCTCCATATTCCAGAAAAAAATGACTGATTTTTCAAAACTCTTGAGTATTTTTTTTTCCTTCTAAAATGTATCAGAAGATAGTTTTCAGCTTTCTACTACTGAAAGGAAGTATTTTTTTTCTTGAACAAAAGCCAGGCAAAAGAAAACATTATTTAAGGTAAATGAAGAAATGACATTCTAAATGTATAAGATGAAAGAAGGGCGTGGGGTTGAGCAGCAGAAGGGGAAGCAAGGTGAAATGAGAAATGGAAAGCTGTCAACAAAGAAAATAAAACAATAAGATGAGAAAATAAGAGAAAATGAAAAAAGTTTCCTAATAATCAGAAAATGTACAAATTAGTTAATTTGCAAAGGAAAATGAAAACATAAAACTCTAAAATATATTTTAAAAGAAAAAGTTAAAATACTACTAAGACTATATAGTACAAAGAGAGGGGAGTGAAGCATGGCAAGTGGAAGAAGAAGGAGGCAGAAGGAGGAGGAGGAGGAAGAGGAGAGAAGAAGAAGAAGAAGAAGAAGAAGAAGAAGAAGAAGAAGAAGAAGAAACAACAAAGTATAAAGGAAAGGGTGTCTAATAAGGAATATAACATACAGGCAATATTAAGCAAATATATAAAGGTGAAGGAAACTAAAGCATCATATTTTAATGAAAAATTATGTTAATGTCAACATACTCCTAAATGTAGTAGGAAATCAATTTTAAAAAAAAGAGCACTAGGGGTAAAAAGAATAATAAAAGATAAACCATGGGAGTGGCTTCTAGGTCCTGAAAATTTCTGTGTGTATGTGGGTAGGGTAATTGAACCTGTGGACTCTTTCACATATTTTTTTTTTTGTTAGTGCTGACCCTGCATTGGACAAGTATCCCATATCACCTGTAGTTGTCTAGACTTTAATATTTTCCCTTCCTTGTATACAAGGGGCCCCTGCTGGCTGCTCTTAACTTTGCAGTTTATTGTCTTGGCAGGTTCTCTCATCTTCCTGAGACTCATATGCCCTGAGATCACTAATGTTCTAGCTGGAAGGTACCTCCCTAGTGTTTTGGTGGTTACGGGAGCATTCTAAGGACTGAGGTCTGTGTTGATACTTTTAAATATGCTAAGCATTCATCCTTCCACTAGAGGAATAGACAAGTTGTCTAGTCCACTTGAACATCAGATTTCTTTGAGTCTCCACCACTGAATCTCATATCAGGTAGGTGGCTCTTTAGGTTGATCCGCCCACAGATTTCAGGCTTAGGACATCTGAGTTCTAGTAGGCCATCATTGGGAGGAGAGGCCTTGGTCTTGCAAAGATTATATGCCCCAGTACAGGGGAATGCCAGGGCCAGGAAGCAGGAGTGGGTTGGTAGGGGAGGAAGGCAGGGGGAGGGTACAGGGGACTTTCGGATAGCATTTGAAATGTAAATGAAGAAAATATCTAATAAAAGAAAGAAAGAAATGGCAAAAAAGAAAAAAATAACACCTGAGTTCTATAGTTTTTCAGTTGATGACGTCTATCTACTCCCTACCACCAAGGCATGGCTACATTTTTCTGTAATCTAAGGGCCGATCTTCTTGCCACCAGTACTCTTCAGATTTTTTTTTTTTTCATTAAGCTTTCCCTCTTTCCAAGACTGGATCTGTGATTTATTGAATTAAGATTACCTGACATGCAGGGCGTTGGTGGCGCACACCTTTAATCCCAGCGCTAGGGTGGCAGAGGCAGGCAGATTTCTGAGTTTGAGGCCAGCCTGGTATATAAAGTGAGTTCCAGGACAGCCAGGGCTATACAGAGAAACCCTGTCTCGGGAAAAAAAAAAAAAGTTTACCTGACATTTCTTCCTGCCACTTCTCCCCTCTATGTCCACTCATGTCCTTCTCATCCCTTCTCAAATTCATGACCTCTTTGTCTATAATTATTATTGTTTTACACACACACAGACATACAGCCTATGAAATCCATATTTTATTTTATTTTATTTTATTTTATTTTATTTTATTTTGGGGGACAGGGTCTCTCTATATATAGCTCAAAGCCTGGAAGTCAATTTGCAGACCAGGCTAACCTTTTAATATGAAATGCTTCCTACCCCCACCCTGGTAGGAAATGACTGAATGGAAAGTGTTCAGCTTGTCTGGCTTCTTGCTGCTTCTCCTGTCTGTTTCATTTGTTAGTTTGTTTGTTTGTTTGTTTGTTTGTTTGTTTTTTCCATCTGCCCTATTTCTTTGTGCATTTCTGAAGTTCCTCCTCTCTTCCTTTGTTTTTTCCAATTTTTTATTAGGTATTTTCTTCATTTATATTTCAAATGCTATCGGGAAAGCCCCCTATACCCTCCCCCCACTCCCCTACCCACCCACTCCCACTTCTTGGCCCTGGCATTCCCCTGTACTGAGGCATATAAAGTTTGCAAGACCAAGGGGCCTATCTTTCCACTGATGGCCGACTAGGCCATCTTCTGCTACATAGGCCGCAAGAGACACGAGCTCTGGGGGTACTGGTTAGTTCATCTTGTTGTTCCACCTATAGGGTTGCAGACCCCTTCAGCTCTTGGGTACTTTCTCTAGCTCCTCCATTGGGGGCCCTGTGTTCCCTCCAATAGTTGACTGTGAGCATCCACTTCTGTGTTTGCCAGGCACTGGCATAGCCTCACAAGAGACAGCTATATTAGTATATACATATTGTTTGCTTCTCACACTTCCCCAGCAGGTAACTTCTTTTTTGTTTGTGTCTATTTTTATTAGATATTTTCTTTATTTACATTTCAAATGTTATCCCCTTTCCTAGTCCCCCCCCCACAAAATCCCCAATCGTCTCCCTCCTCCCCTTGCTCTCCAACCCACCCACTCCTGCTTCCTGGCCCAGGCATTCCCCTATATTGGTGTATAGACATAGGTAACTTCTACTCTCCCAGCTTACCAAGAAGTTAGCTGAAATGAGTTAGATTTGGAATTGAAAAACTTTGGGCTAGATTTAAATTTTTATCTTATAAAATATGAGAAGAAATTACTATGTCATAATTGGAAAGCCTATATATATTTAAAGAGGCTTTCCATTTAGTTTCATACATGAAAAAAAAAATTCAATAATATTTATTCCTTGTTTTTAAACTCAAACCTTCCCCATGCCAGATAAGTACTCTTTCAATAGACTGCATCCACAGCTTAGTCTTCTCTATCTTACATTCTAGTCCTTAATGCCTTATGAAATTTCTTTTGGCCTTCTGATATTTTTGTTTTATTAAGTGTGATGAGAAAAATACTTTCTGCTGGGCAGTCTTGTTACATGCCTTTAATCTCAGTATTTGGTAGGCAGAGGCAGGTGGATCTCTAAGTTTGGGACCAGCCTGATCTACAGAGCTGGTTCCAGGACAGCCAAAACTATATAGAGAAACCCTATTTGAAAAAAAGAAAAAATACTTTCTAAATGTTTTGATAGAGAAGGTGTCATTGGATTAGCTTTTGGAATTATCATAGAAATATGGTATCCTAGGGTAAACTTAGATATGTTTTGATTCAGATAATATATATTAGTAATTTAATAATACTTTATTTTTTATTTTCATTTAATGCAGTACATATAGACTCTATCTCAAAACTAATTAACAAATAAAAGAACACAGCTTCGTCTATATCTGTGGTTTTCAACCTTCCTAATGCAGCAATTCTTTAATACAGTTCCCCATGTTGCTAACTCATAATTGTAATTTTGCTACTGTTATGAATCAGTGTAAAATTTTTTAGAGATAGAGGTTTGCCACAGGAGTCACAACCCACAGGTTGGAACCACTGATCTTTATTTTCCTCTTAGAAATATGACATTGAGAAACAAAATATTGACATCTTATTTAAACCATAAACTTATTCACTTACAATTTGTATATCTTCAAAATTGTGTTAGCCATATATAATAAACATAGTCTGTCTTCTTGTGTTTATAAGTTAATAAAAGATAGTCTTCACTCAGTCCAGGAGTATATTGCACCCCTGTTTGTTATAGTCTAGAAAGTGCAATCGTCTGTATTGGTCAGAATCTGGCAGATCCTCTCATAGGACAGCTATATCTGTCTCCTGTCAGCAAGCACTTCTTGGCCACAACCATAGCTTATTGGTTTGGTGTCTGTAGGCGGGATGCATCCCCAGGTAGGTCAGTCTCTGGATGGCCTTTCCTTCAGAACCACCAACCAAAGTGTACACATGGAGGGACCAATGGCTCCAACTGCATATGTAGCAAAGGATTGTCTTATCTGACATTAATGGGAGGGGAGGCCCTTGATCCTGTGGAGGCCCAATGACCCAGCATGAGTGCTGAGATTGAAGTGGGTGAGTGGGTTGGTGAGCACCCTTATAGAAGCAGGGATGATGAGGGAGGGGATAGAGGGTTTAACTGGGAAGGGGGATAACATTTGAAATGTAAATAAATAAGACACCCAATAAAATTAAAATTAAAAATAGAAAGGAAAGCATGTTCCAATAAAAAAAGAAAATGCAATCATATATGTTACATCATATGATTGTCAATCTAGGCAATTATCCAATAGTAGGCTCTTCACCTGACAACCAGAGAAAGACCGTTATAAAACAGAACCCTCTTCACCTGCTTAAAAGTATTAAGGATACAATTCAAATTCTATACTATAATCTGCAAAGAAACAAAACCTGTCCAAAAATAGTCTTTAAAACCCCGACAAGCTGGGCGGTGGTGGCCCAAGCCTTTAATCCCAGCACTTGGGAGGCAGAGGCAGGCAGATTTCTGGGTTCGAGGCCAGCCTGGTCTACAAAGTGAGTTCCAGGACAGCCAGGGCTACACAGAGAAACCCTGTCTCAGAAAACAAAACAAAACAAACAAACAAACAAAACGAAACAAAGAAACCAACAAAATAAAACCCCCACAATGGATGAAGTGAGATACTCAGTCTCTAGCGCCTATTCTCATAATTACTCTTCCCCCCTGCCTCTTGTAGTAGATGTGATAATTGAGCATGATAAGCAAGGAGACTCTAGGTGCGAGCAGCCCTAGTTTGAGATTTCAGATATGGTGCTTATCAGTGGCCTCAGGTAATCTGAATTCTTTGTGACTCAAATTTTATATGGAAGATGTGGATAATGACATGTTTTATAATGTTATTTGGAAGATAGCATCTGTGAAATATCTGAATAATAATAGTGAAAAATAAAATCTTTTGCTTCTCAATAAATGAGGTAATCATTAATTATGGCTCTTGATTTGAGGAAAAAAGCATGGTCCAGACTTGGCTGGCAAAGTACCTAAAAATGACTGAGTCTTGTGACAGATAAGCAGCTTTGCTTCACATCTGTTCCTAATGTTGTTCCTGGATCCATATGACTTTGTATTTGTTGCTTTGGAAGCTAAGAAAGGTTTTGGTTAGACAAAAGTCTTTTAGATATGGTATCAAAAATGCAAATGATAGAAGAAAAATAGAGTAATTAGATATAAACAGAAATGAAATTTTTGTGATTCAAAACACCCCAGTGGACAGGAGAAAATATTTAAAATCATATATCTGATAAGAGACTTGTATCTAAAATTAGTAAAGAATTGCTATGACAAACCAATTTAAAGATATTAACCTAATTTAAACTGGCATATAATTTGGATGAATGCTTTTCTAAAGAACAAATACAAATGGTTAAATAAGCTTATGTAAAAGTACTCATCATTACTAATTAGATGATTAATCTAAGTCACAATGAAATATTTCATCACACATACTTACAATGCTATAATTAAAGTTTTTCAGTGTTAAATAGAATTTCCATATGACACAATTCCATGTATACATCTATACACGGAATGCATACACTGTGTTCATGGGATTATTATATTTATTTTTCTTTTGTATGCATATACCTGGCATTCATATCTGTACAATATGTGTGGAGTTCCCAGTGAGGTCAGAGAGGACATTGATTCTCTTGGAACTAGAATTGCAGAGGATTGTGAGCCACCTTGTGGATGCTTGTAAGCTGTCAAACTATTCACAAACACAGAGCCCTCATGACCATTCCCCCAAATTCTCACCTCTAAATATCACAAAATGGGGATTAAGTTTCAAAAGAGATTTGGGGGCGTCCACATTCAAACTAAAGTGTAGCTTTTAGAAAAATAGTTCAGTTGATACCCCTGAGAGGCGTGCTTTTTCTGAAGGGAAATGGAGGAGATGTGGGAGAGAGGGGAGGTGTGTGGATGGCAGAGGAACTGGGAAGAGTGGAGGACTGGGAAACTGGTTGAGATGTATTAAAAACAAAAGCAAAAACATAAATTGCTTCTTAAAACAAGAAAAATAGAGTCAAAGAGGATACCCAGTGCATACCCTAGCAAGATTTTATCGAAAGGACCCAGATGTAGCTATCTCTTGTGAGACTATGCCGGGCCTAGCAAACACAGAAGTGGATGCTCACAGTCAGCTATTGGATGGATCACAGGGCTCCCAATGGAGGAGCTAGAGAAAGAACCCAAGGAGCTAAAGGGATCTGCAACCCTATAGGTGGAACAACATTATGAACTAACCAGTACCCCGGAGCTCTTGACTCTAGCTGCATATGTATCAAAAGATGGCCTAGTCGGCCATCACTGGAAAGAGAGGCCCATTGGACATGCAAACTTTGTATGCCCCAGTACAGGGGAACACCAGGGCCAAAAAGTGGGAGTGGGTGGGTAGGGGAGTGGGGGTGGGTGGGTATGGGGGACTTTTGGTATAGCATTAGAAATGTAAATGAGCTAGATACCTAATAAAAAATGGAAAAAAGAAAAAAGAAAAATAGAGTCAAAGAGGATAGAGATACTGAAACAAATGTCTATGCTTGTACAAAGGCAGTGGGTAAGATTTATTCATAATTTTAGTAAGTATGGAAGTTATCAGAGAAAGAAATTTGCATGGGCTTCTGAAAGATTATTCATAATGAATAGATATGACAAATAATAGTGATGAATAAGGCAAATATGCAGGATGAGATTTTGTAATCATGAAAGGGAATAAGTTTGGAAAATATTAGGAAATGCTTTGGTAATCTCAACTAAAACAGGAAAACTTACAGTTAGTGCTATATATAATTGGAGGCTAGGTATATATCTTATATTTTATTGAGATTCTGTGAACTGTGACTATATTACCCATCTGTTTCATTTCTTTCCTTTTATTTATTTGTATTATTATTATATTACTTTTAGTCTTTTACAGTCCAGTCATTACCCCCCTTCCCGGTCCACCTTCCCACAGTTCCTCATCCCATTCCTCCTCCCCTATCTCCAAGAGGATGTCCTCCCTTTGCCACCCCCTCCCCTGCCCAGCCTCCCCATTCCCTAAGGCCTTAGGTCTCTCAAAGGTCAGGCACCATCTCTGCTGTATATGTGTTGGGGGCCTCATATCAGCTGGTGTACTGCCTGGTTGGTGACTCAGTGTCTGAAAGATCTCAGGGGTCCGGGTTAGTTGAGACTACTTGTCCTCTTATGGGGTTGCCCTCTTGCTCAGCTTCTTCCAGCATCTTTTTAGAGACAGGGTCTCCCTCTGTAGCCCTGGATCTCCTGGAACTTGGTATGTAGACCAGGCTGGCCTTAAATTCATAAAGATCTGTCTCCCGGATGCTGGAATTAAAGGTGGGCATCACACATAGCTTTAAAATGTTTTATTTTTATTTATTCAAACTCTTTATTTTACATAACTTGTGATGTTTAAGGGAAATTCCATTGGAAAACAGAAGACCTGAGGACATTTGCGCGCGTGCATGCGCGCACACACACACACAGACACACACACACACACACTTTATGTTCTATATACATATATGTATATATATATATATACACACACACACATAGAGAGAGAAACTAAGATACGTCAGCCAGAGTATGAAGTATAAATACTTTTGCAATTTCATCATTTAAAAAGAAAGTTTGTAATTGTATTGGCTTTTAAAATGTAATGTAAACAATGGAGGAGTGTTCCTCTTTCTCCACATCCTCGCCAGCATCTGCTGTCACCTGAATTTTTGATCTTAGCCATTCTGACTGGTGTGAGGTGGAATCTCAGGGTTGTTTTGATTTGCATTTCCCTGATGATTAAGGATGTTGAACATTTTTTCAAGTGCTTCTCAGCCATTCGATATTCCTCATGTGAGATTTCTTTGTTTAGCCCTGAGCCCCATTTTTTAATGGGGTTATTTGATTTTCTGGAGTCCACCTTCTTGAATTCTTTATATATATTGGATATTAGTCCCCTATCTGATTTGGGATAGGTAAAGATCCTTTCCCAATCTGTTGGTGGCCTTTTTGTCTTATTGACGGTGTCTTTTGCCTTGCAGAAGCTTTGCAATTTTATGAGGTCCCATTTATCGATTCTTGATCTTACAGCACAAGCCATTGCTGTTCTATTCAGGAACTTTTCCCCTGTACCCATATCTTCAAGGCTTTTCCCTACTTTCTCCTCTATAAGTTTCAGTGTCTCTGGTTTTATGTGGAGTTCCTTAATCCACTTAGATTTGACCTTAGTACAAGGAGATAGAAATGGATCAATTAGCATTCTTCTACATGATAACCACCAGTTGTGCCAACACCATTTTTTGAAAATGCTGTCTTTTTTCCACTGGATGGTTTTAGCTCCCTTGTCAAAGATCAAGTGAACATAGGTGTGTGGATTCATCTCTGGGTCTTCAATTCTGTTCCATTGGTCTACTAGTCTGTCACTATACCAGTACCATGCAGTTTTGTTCACAATTGCTCTGTAGTACAGTTTTAGGTCCGGCATGGTGATTCCACCAGAGGTTCTTTTATCCTTGAGAAGAGTTTTTGCTATCCTCGGTTTTTTGTTATTCCAGATGAATCTGCCGATTCCCTTTCTAATTCGATGAAGAATTGAGTTGGAATTTTGATGGGGATTGCATTGAATCTATAGATTGCTTTTGGCAAGATGGCCATTTTTACAATGTTGATCCTGCCAATCCATGAGCATGGGAGATCTTTCCATCTTCTGAGATCTTCTTTAATTTCTTTCTTTAGAGACTTGAAGTTCTTATCATACAGATCTTTCACTTCCTTAGTTAGAGTCACGCCAAGGTATTTTATATTATTTGTAACTATTGAGAAGGGTGTTGTTTCCCTAATTTCTTTCTCAGCCTGTTTATTCTTTGTATAGAGAAAGGCCATTGACTTGTTTGAGTTTATTTTATATCCAGCTACTTCACTGAAGCTGTTTATCAGGTTTAGGGGTTCTCTGGTGGAATTTTTAGGGTCACTTATATATACTATCATGTCATCTGCAAAAAGTGATATTTTGACTTCTTCCTTTCCAATTTGTATCCCCTTGATCTCCTTTTGTTGTCTAATTGCTCTGGCTAGGACTTCAAGTACAATGTTGAATAGGTAGGGCGAGAGTGGACAGCCTTGTCTAGTCCCTGATTTTAGTGGGATTGCTTCCAGCTTCTCACCATTTACTTTGATGTTGGCTATTGGTTTGCTGTAGATTGCTTTTATCATGTTTAGGTATGGGCCTTGAATTCCTGATCTTTCCAAGACTTTTCTCATGAATGGATGTTGCATTTTGTCAAATGCTTTCTCAGCATCTAAGGAGACGATCATGTGGTTTTTGTCTTTGAGTTTGTTTATATACTGGATTACATTGATGGATTTCCGTATATTGAACCATCCCTGCATCCCTGGGATGAAACCTACTTGGTCAGGATGGATGATTGTTTTGATGTGTTCTTGGATTCGGTTAGCAAGAACTTTATTGAGGATTTTTGCATCGATATTCATAAGGGAAATTGGTCTGAAGTTCTCTATCTTTGTTGGGTTTTTTTGTGGTTTAGGTATCAGAGTAATAGTGGCTTCATAAAATGAATTGGGTAGAGTACCTTCTACTTCTATCTTGTAGAATAGTTTGTGAAGAACTGGAATTAGATCTTCTTTGAAGGTCTGATAGAACTCTGCACTAAACCCGTCTGGTCCTGGGCTTTTTTTGGCTGGGAGACTATTAATAACCGCTTCTATTTCCTTAGGGGATATGGGACTGTTTAGATGGTCAACTTGATCCTGATTCAACTTTGGTACCTGGTATCTGTCCAGAAATTTGTCCATTTCGTCCAGGTTTTCCAGTTTTGTTAAGTACAGCCTTTTGTAGAAGGATCTGATGGTGTTTTGGATTTCCTCAGGATCTGTTGTTATGCCTCCCTTTTCATCTCTGATTTTGTTAATTAGGAGGCTTTCCCTGTGCCCTCTAGTGAGTCTGGCTAAGGGTTTATCTATCTTGTTGATTTTCTCAAAGAACCAGCTCCTTGATTGGTTGATTCTTTGAACAGTTCTTCTTGTTTCCACTTGGTTGATTTCACCCCTGAGTTTGATTATTTCCTGCCTTCTACTCCTCTTAGGTGAATTTGCTTCCTTTTCTTCTAGACATTTTAGGTGTGTTGTCAAGCTGCTAATGTGTGCTCTCTCTAGTTTCTTTTTGGAGGCACTCAGAGCTATGAGTTTTCCTCTTAGGAATGCTTTCATTGTGTCCCATAAGTTTGGGTATGTTGTGGCTTCATTTTCATTAAACTCCAAAAAGTCCTTAATTTCTTTCTTTATTCCTTCCTTGACCAAGGTATCATTGAGAAGAGTGTTGTTCAGTTTCCACGTGAATGTTGGCTTTCTATTATTTATTTTGTTATTGAAGATAAGCCTTAGACCATGGTGGTCTGATAGGATGCATGGGACAATTTCAATATTTTTGTATATGTTGAGGTTTGTTTTGTGACCAATTATGTGGTCAATTTTAGAGAAGGTACCATGAGGTACTGAGAAGAAGGTATATCCTTTTGTTTTAGGATAAAATGTTCTGTAGATATCTGTTAAGTCCATTTGTTTCATGACTTCTGTTAGTTTCACTGTGTCCCTGTTTAGTTTCTGTTTCCATGATCTGTCCATTGGTGAAAGTGGTGTGTTGAAGTCTCCCACTATTATTGTGTGAGGTGCAATGTGTGCTTTGAGCTTTACTAAAGTTTCTTTAATGAATGTGGCTGCCCTTGTATTTGGAGCATAGATATTCAGAATTGAGAGTTCCTCTTGGAGGATTTTACCTTTGATGAGTATGAAGTGTCCCTCCTTGTCTTTTTTGATGACTGGGTTGGAAGTCAATCTTATCAGATATTAGGATGGCTACTCCAGCTTGTTTCTTCATACCATTTGCTTGGAAAATTGTTTTCCAGCCTTTCATTCTGAGGCAGTGTCTATCTTTTTCTCTGAGATGAGTTTCCTGTAAGCAGCAAAATGTTGGGTCTTTTTTGTGTAGCCAGTTTGTTAGTCTATGTCTTTTTATTGGGGAGTTGAGAACATTGTTATTAAGAGATATTAAGGAAAAGTAATTGTTGCTTCCTGTTATTTTTGTTGTTAGAGTTGGCATTCTGTTCTTGTGGCTGTCTTCTTTTAGTTTTGTTGAGGGATTATCTTCTTGTTTTTTCTAGGGTGTGGTTCCCGTCCTTGTATTGGTTTTTTTCTGTTATTATCCTTTGAAGGGCTGGATTCGTGGAGAGATAATGGGTGAATTTAGTTTTGTTGTGGAATACTTTGTTTTCTCCATCTATGGTAATTGAGAATTTGGCTGGGTATAGTAGCCTGGGCTGGAATTTGTGTTCTCTTAGTGTCTGTATAACATCTGTCCAGGCTCTTCTGGCTTTCATAGTCTCTGGTGAAAAATCTGGTGTAATTCTGATAGGCCTGCCTTTATATGTTACTTGACCTTTTTCCCTTACTGCTTTTAGTATTCTATCTTTATTTAGTGCATTTGATGTTCTGATTATTATGTGTCGGGAGGAATTTCTTTTCTGGTCCAGTCTATTTGGAGTTCTGTAGGCTTCTTGTATGTTCATGGGCATCTCTTTCTTTAGATTTGGGAAGTTTTCTTCAATAATTTTGTTGAAGATGTTTGCTGGTCCTTTGAATTTAAAATCTTCATTCTCATCCACTCCTATTATCCGTAGGTTTGGTCTTCTCATTGTGTCCTGGATTTCCTGGATGTTTTGAGTTAGGATCTTTTTGCATTTTTCATTTTCTTTGATTGTTGTGCCGATGTTCTCTATGGAATCTTCTGCACCTGAGATTCTCTCTTCCATCTCTTGTATTTTGTTGCTGATGCTGGCATCTATGGTTCCAGATTTCTTTCCTAGGGTTTCTATCTCCAGCGTTGCCTCACTTTGGGTTTTCTTTATTGTGTCTACTTCCCTTTTTAGGTCTAGTATGGTTTTGTTCATTTCCATCACCTGTTTGGATGTGTTTTCCTGTTTTTCAATAAGGACTTCTACCTGTTTGGTTGTGTTTTCCTGTTTTTCTTTAAGGACTTGTAACTCTTTAGCAGTGTTCTCCTGTATTTCTTTAAGTGAGTTATTTAATTCCTTCTTTATGTCCTCTACCATCATCATGAGATATGCTTTTAAATCCAGGTCTACCTTTTCAGGTGTGTTAGGGTGTCCTGGACTGGGCGAAGTGGGCGTTCTGGGTTCTGATGATGGTGAGTGGTCCTGGTTTCTGTTAGTAGGATTCTTACGTTTACCTTTCGCCATCTGGCAATCTCTGGAGTCAGTTGTTATAGTTGTCTTTGTTTAGAGATTGTTCCTCTGTTGATTTTGTTACCCTCTATCAGCAGACGTGGGAGAGTAGCTCTCTCCTCTGAGTTTCAGTGGTCAGAGCAGTCTCTGCAGGCAAGCTCTCCTCTTTCAGGGAAGGTGCACAGTTATCTGGTGTTTGGACCTCCTCCTGGCTGGAGATGAAGGCCCAAAACAGGATTTTTCCCAGAAGCTGTGTTGCTTTGGCCAGGAAGGCGGCCGGTTGTCTGGAGCCGAAGATGGCGCCGCCTCAGAAGCTCTGTGGCTCTCGCCTATCCCAGAAACGGCTGGCCTCTGTATTCCACACCCTCACCCGTGCAGCCTGCCTTCCGCGGAGTCCCGGAGCCAAGGAGGCTCCCGCTGCCGGGGCCTGAGGAACAAACCTCTCGGGCTGGGCGGACCCCTGTGCTCTCACCAGGAAGGTGGCTGGTTCTCTTCTATCTCTTGTATTGTGTTGATACTTACATCTGTAATTCCTGACCTCTTTCCTAGGTTTTCCATTTCCAGGTTTGCCTCCATTTATGTTTTCTGTATTGTTTCTACTTCCACTTTTAGGTCTAGGATCACTTTATTCAGGCCCTTTTCCTGTTTACCTGTGTTTTCCTGTATTTCTTTCAGTAAGTTATTGAAATCCTCCTTAAAGGACTCTATTATCTTTATGAGATAGGATGTAAGACAGATTCCTGATTTTCAGGTATTTTGATGTGTTCAGGGCTTGCTGTGGTGGGAGAACTGGGTTCTGATGATGCTCATGTATATTGGCTTCTGTTGCTTATGATCTTGCACTTGACTCTCACCATCTGGATACCCCTGATGTTTGTTAGTCTGTATGACTCTGTCTGGAGTCTGTATCTTTTGTACCTGGGTTGTTTCAGGTCTCCAGGTAGACCTGTGGCCCTGGCTGTAGCAGACCACCTGTGGGGCCTTCCAAATGGGCCTCTTCAAAGGGGAAGAGAAGCTGCTGATCTGTTGCCCTGGGAGGCCTTTAGACTGTTGGGTCTTCAGTGGAGCAGTCAAGCTATTGTCCTGTGTAAAGATGTTCTCCAGGGTGTTGGGGAGGTGGCAGGGGCTATGGACTGTGGTTTCTGTTTCTGTGTGCAGGAAAGCTCCAGGGAGGCTTTCACTCTATCTGGTCAGTTGCCCTGCATGCCTTTAAGCTGTGGCATCTACTGCTCTGAGTGCAGCGGATCTTCAACTGCTCTGACTTCAGTGGATCAATTCTCTAGGGTGGGTCAGGGTATGGTGTCTTTATGGAAGCAAACCAGCTAGGAGTCTGCCACAGCAGAAAGGCCTGGGTAGAAGGGGCAATCATCATTAATTTAACTGTTGGTTTATCACATATGACATTTATTGAGTTGAGATATATTCCTTCTCTAACAAATTTTTGAGGTTGTGTTGGTTTTAAACATTTTTCCAGGAACTTTTGAAGGTACGGAGGGTTTTTACATTGTGTTTATTCATTGGTGTATGTTGAATCACTTTTATATCCCTTTGATAAAACAAATTTGCCATAATGTATATCATCTTTTGACACACTGTTCAATTCAGTTTTCTAATATTTTATTGAAGATGTTTGCATCTGTTGACTTATAATTTTCTTTTCCTTTCTTTCATTCTTTATTTAATAAAAATAACTCAATATTACTTTCATCATCTTTTGTTGTGTCCATGTTTGCTTTTGTTCTGAGATAATGCTGACCTTCTAGAATAGGTTTGGAAAGATTCTTGGTCCTTCAAATTTTTGGAACAGGTTGAAAAAAATGGTATTACTTCCTCTTCAAATTTTTGTTGGAATTCAGCGATTAACTCCTTCAATATAGTTTGTTTGGTAATAAATTTTATGTCTGATTCATTTTACCAGTGTTGTCCAGTTCAAATTTTTTTATGTCTTTGTGATTCAATATTCATAGGTTATATGTGTTCAGGAATGTATCCATTTTCAATGTTTGCTAATCTGATAGCATGTAATTGTTTAAATCACATTTAATAGCCAAATCTTTGTGGTGTGAGCTCTAATCTAGCCTTTTTGCATATGTGATTTAACTGGTTTAGTTCTTCATTCTTTTTCTCCACTTAGTTTAACTCAAGGTTTTTTTAATTTGCTTATACTTTCAAAAGTATAACCTTTACTTTGTTTTTATGTGTGTTTTAGTCACACTTTTATTTACTTCTGATCTTTTTTCTTCTACTATTTTTGTGTAGAGTCTCTTAATGGTCTTCTAATTCAATGGTTCTCAACTTGTGTCAATACTTCTTTAGACTCTAACAATTCTTTCACAGGAGTTACCTAAGACCATTTGAAAACACAGATATTTGCATTACAGTCCATAGTGTAGCAAAATTATAGTTATGAAGTAGCAAAGAAAATAATTTTGTGGTTGGGGGTTCCCTACAGTGTGAGGAACTGTATTCAAGGGTCTCATCATTGGGAAGGTTGAGAACCACTGTAGATATTTTTATTTGAAGTTGTTTACTAGTTGTAGTAGGCATTTAATGTTTAACCTTTTTTATTTATTATTAAATATTTTCTTTATTTATATTTCAAATGTTACCCTCTTTCCTGGTTTCTCCTATGAAACCCCCCTATCCCCTCCCCATACATACCCCTGCTCATCAACCCACCCACTCCCACTTCCTGACCCTGGCATTCCCCTACACTGGAGCATCAAGCCTTCAAAAGATGAAGGTCCTCTTCTTGCACTGATGACCGAAAGGCCATCCTCTACTACATATGAGGACTGAGCTATGGGTCCCTCTATGTGTACTCTTTGGTTATTGCTTTAGACCCTGGGAGCTCTGGAGGTACTGGTTGGTTCATATTGTTGTTCCTCCCATGAGACTGCAAACCCTTTCAGATTCTTGGGTCCTTTCTCTAGTTCCTCCATTGGGGGACCCTGTACTTAGTCCAATGGTTGGCTGAGATAATCCACCTCTGTATTTGTCAGGCACTGGTACAGCTCCTCAGGAGATTTTAGGATACTGTCAGCAAGCACTTGTTGGCATCCACAATAGTGTCTGGGTTTGGTGAATCGATATGGAATAGATCCCCAGGTGGTGCAGTCTCTAGATGGCTTTTCCTTCAGTCTCAGCTCCATATTTTGTCTCTGTAATTCCTCCCATAGATATTTTGTTCCCCCTTTTAAGAAGAACCAAAGTATTTGTCAGGCACTGGCAGAGCCTCTCAGGAGACACCTATATCAGGTACCTGTCAGCAAGCTCTTGTTGGCATCCACAACAGTGTCTTATTTTGGTGGTTGTTTATGGGATGGATCTCGAGGTGGGACAGTCTCTGGATGGTCATACCTTTTTGGTTTTTTATTTTTAATTGGGTATTTATTTCATTTACATTTCCAATGCTATCCCAAAACTCCCCCACACGATCCTCCACCCACTCCCCCACCCACCCACTCCCACTTCTTGGCCCTGGCGTTCCCCTATACTGAGGCAGATAAAGTTTGCACGACCAATGGCCCTCTCTTTCCACTGATGGCTGACTAGGCCATCTTCTGATTCATATGCAGCTAGAGACAAGAGCTCCCTGGGGTACTGGTTAGTTCATATTTTTGTTCCACCTATAGGATTGCAGATCTCTTTAGCTCCTTGGGAACTTTCTCTAGCTCCTCCATTAGGGGCCTGTGATCCATCCAATAGCTGACTGTGAACATCCACTTCTGTGTTTGCTAGGCCCCAGCATAGTCTCACAAGAGACAGCTATATCTGGGTCCTTTCAGCAAAATCTTGCTAGTATATGCAATGGTGTCAGTGTTTGGAAGCTGATTATGGGATGGATCCCCAGATATGGCAGTCTCTAGATGGTCCATTCTTTTTTTTTTAATTAGGTATTTTCCTCGTTTACATTTCCAATGCTATCCCAAAAGTCCCCCATACCCACCCACCCCCAATCCCCTACAAACCCACTCCCCCTTTTTGGCCCTGGCGTTCCCCTGTACTGGGGCATATAAAGTTTGCAAGTCCAAAGGGCCACTCTTTCCAGTGATGGCTGACTAGGCTATCTTTTGATACATATGCAGCTAGAGACAAGAGCTCTGGGGTACTGGTTATTTCATATTGTGCCACATATAGGGTTGCAGTTCCCTTTAGCTCCTTGGGTACTTTCTCTAGCTCTTCCATTGGGGGTCATGTGACCCATCCAATAGCTGACTGTGAGCATCCACTTCTGTATTTGCTAGGCCCCGGCATAATCTCAAAAGAGACAGCTATATCTGGTGCCCTACAGCAAAATCTTGCTAGTGTATGCAATGGTGTCAGAGTTTGGAAGCTGATTATGGGATGGATCTCTGGATATGGCAATCACTAAATGGTCCATCCTTCCATCACAGCTCCAAATTTTGTCTCTGTAACTCCTTCCATGGGTGTTTTGTTACCATTTCTAGGAAGGGGCAAAGTGTCCACACTTTGGTCTTCGTTCTCTTGAGTTTCATGTGTTTAGCATATTATATCTTATATCTTCGATATCCTAAGTTTCTGGGCTAATATCCACTTATCAGTGAGTACATATTGTGCGAGTTCCTTTGTGATTGGGTTACCTCACTCAGGATGATGCCCTCCAGGTCCATTCATTTGGCTAGGGATTTCATAAATTCATTCTTTTTAATAGCTGAGTAGTACTCCATTGTGTTGATGTACCACATTTTCTGTATCCATTCCTCTGTTGAGGGGCATCTGGGTTCTTTCCAGCTTCTGGCTATTATAAATAAGGCTGCTATGAACATAGTGGAGCATGTGTCCTTCTTACCGGTTGGGACATCTTCTAGATATATGCCCAGGAGAGGTATTGCGGGATCTTCCAGTAGTACTATGTCCAATTTTCTGAGGAACTGCCAGACTGATTTCCAGAGTGGTTGTATAAGCTTGCAATCCCACCAACAATGGAGGAGTGTTCCTCTTTCTCCACATCCTCGCCAGCATCTGCTGTCACCTGAATTTTTGATCTTAGCCATTCTGACTGGTGTGAGGTGGAATCTCAGGGTTGTTTTGATTTGCATTTCCCTGATGATTAAGGATGTTGAACATTTTTTCAAGTGCTTCTCAGCCATTCGATATTCCTCATGTGAGATTTCTTTGTTTAGCCCTGAGCCCCATTTTTTAATGGGGTTATTTGATTTTCTGGAGTTCACCTTCTTGAATTCTTTATATATATTGGATATTAGTCCCCTATCTGATTTAGGATAGGTAAAGATCCTTTCCCAATCTGTTGGTGGCCCTTTTGTCTTATTGACAGTGTCTTTTGCCTTGCAGAAGCTTTGCAATTTTATGAGGTCCCATTTGTAGATTCTTGATCTTACAGCACAAGCTATTGCTGTTCTATTCAGGAATTTTTCCCCTGTACCCATATCTTCGAGGCTTTTCCCTACTTTCTCCTCTATAAGTTTCAGTGTCTCTGGTTTTATGTGGAATTCCTTAATCCACTTAGGTTTGACCTTAGTACAAGGAAATAGGAATGGATCAATTCACATTCTTCTACATGATAACCACCAGTTGTGCCAGCACCATTTGTTGAAAATGCTGTCTTTTTTCCACTGGATGGTTTTTGCTCCCTTGTCAAAGATCAAGTGATCATAGATGTGTGGGTTCATTTCTGGGTCTTCAATTCTATTCCATTGTTCTACTTGTCTGTCGCTATACCAGTACCATGCAGTTTTTATCACAATTGCTCTGTAGTACAGCTTTAGGTCAGGCATAGTGATTCCACCAAAGGTTCTTTTATCCTTGAGAAGAGTTTTTGCTATCCTAGGTTTTTTGTTATTTCAGATGAATTTGCAGATTACCCTTTCTAATTCATTGAAGAATTGAGTTGGAATTTTGATGGGGATTGCATTGAATCTGTAGATTGCTTTTGGCAAGATAGCCATTTTTACTATATTGATCCTGCCAATCCATGAGCATGGGAGATGTTTCTCTCTTCTGAGATTTTCTTTAATTTCTTTCTTCAGAGACTTGAAGTTCTTATCATACAGATCTTTCACTTCCTTAGTTAGAGTCAGGCCAAGGTATTTTATATTATTTGTGACTATTGAGAAGGGTGAAACTTAGAATACCTAAGATATAAGGTACAATTTGATAAACACATGAAACTCAAGAAGAGCGAAGACCAAAGTGTGGACACTTTGACCCTTCTTAGAATTGGGAACAAAACACCCATGTAAGGAGTTACAGAGACACAGTTTGGAGCTGAGACCAAAAAATGGACCATCTAGAGACTGCCATATCCGGGGATCCATCCCATAATCAGCTTCCAAACACTGACACCATTGCATACACTAGCAAGATTTTGCTGAAAGGACCCAGATATAGCTGTCTCTTGTGAGACTATGCTGGGGCCTAGCAAACACAAAAGTGGATGCTCACAGTCAGCTATTGGATGAATCACAGGCCCCTAATGGAGGAGCTTGAGAAAGTACCCAAGGAGCTAAAGGGATCTGCAATCCTATAGATGGAACAACAATATGAACTATCCAGTACCCCCCCAGAGCTCGTGTCTCTACCTGCATATGAATCAGAAGATGGCCTAGTCGGCCATCAGTGGAAAAAGAGGGCCATTGTTCATGCAAACTTTATCTGCCTCAGTACAGGGGAGTGCCAGGGCCAAGAAGTGGGAGTGGGTGGGTGGGAGAGTGGGTAGGGGAGAGTATGGGGGACTTTTGGGATAGCATTGGAAATGTAAATGAAATAAATACCTAATTAAAAAAATACTGCATCTTGATACTCCCAGGCTACCATTGGACTGAGCCAAGGGATCCCAATGTAAGAGTTGAGGGAAGGACTGAAGGAGCTGAAGGAAATTGCAACCCCATAGGAAGAACTGCAATATCAACTAACTGAACCCCTTCAGAGCTCCCAGGGACTAAACCACCAACCAAAGAGTATACATGAATGGGTCCATGGCTCCTGCTACATATGTAGCAGAGATAGCCTTATCTGGCATCAATAGGACGGGAGGCACTTGGCCCTGTGAAGGCTTGATGCCCCAACATAGGGGGATGCTAGAAGGGTGATGGAGTAGGAATGCGTGAGTGAGTAGGGAACCACCCTCTTAGAGGCAAAGAGGAGGGGGATGGGATGGAAGTTTGCAGAGGAGAGTCCAGGAAGGAGGAACAACATTTGAAATGTAAATGAATAAAATAACCAATAAAAATTACTGCATCTTATTTTATTGTTAGATAGTAAAGAACTTTTCCATATCTGCTTTGTCTTAATAATAGTGTTAACAATAACAATAAATTATTTTTATGCTTTATATTCCTTTATACCGACCTAGTATGTTTGTTTCTGTTCTGATTTGGATATAAAATCACCTGGAAGGATCCTTTATTTATTAACGGTTTTGTTCCCAGTTGTTGGTACTATTGATATGTAATCAGAATATGAAGTCCTAGCTTCGTCAATAGGTTGAGCAGTTTATGGTTGAGTGGACAGTCTAGACTGCCATGATAGAAGGAACTTTGCTCCATTGCACTGTGTCTAATAATGTTCTGATTTATTTTGTAATTGTGCCATAGAATGAAACCTCTGAAACTGTGAGCCAAAACCATTTCTCTTCCTTTAGTAACTTTTCCCCTCAATTTTTCATAGTAGTAAAAAATTGAGGTATAATCTACTGAATTGATATTGTCATAAGTGTTATGACCACATAGTAAGTTCTTAAAATCAGGTAATTTTTTCTCCAATTTTGTTTCAGAATTATAACTAATCTACTCTCCTTGTATGTCTATAAAAATTGGGGAATCAATTTGCTACATATGTGCACTTCTTGCTGGGATTTTTTTATTGAATTCATATTAAACGTATGCCTTGATTTGAAGTGAAACTGACTCTTCCTTTCTATGAGTACTGTACTTTTGTTTATTTATTAGAGGTTCGTGCTTTATCAGTTCTTGATGCTTAGTAATGCTTCATATTTAATGCTTATTAGATTAATATATAGCAGTTAACTGTTATAAATAATATTTCATGCTAAAATTGATTTCCAATTTTTCATTGCTACCTCATAGAGGCCTTGTAGATGGGAAAAAAGTCCATGAAGACACAACGCTAACAAAAAGAACTACAGGCAACTAAGGCATTATGAGAGTGAGAGAAATAATCTTCACTAAGAAAGAACACATCAATTGGTTATCCAATACCAAATGGTTAGCCCTGAAAACATACATACAAGTAATATTATACACACTGAGCAGGTTATATTTAGAAATATATATTTGTGTGTATGTGTATATATATATATATATATATATATATACACATATGTAATAATAATGAATGAAAAACAAATAATTTGAAAAAAGTCAAGGAAGTATTCAGAAAGGTGTGTAGGGAGGAAATGGAAAAGAAAATGTAGTGACTTTATTAATATCTCAAAAATAAAAGAAAATTATATCCAGATATTTTACTTCTTGGATACTGCCATGAAGAGTTTCTAGGGGAGATGGAGAAATGACTGAGTGTCTAATAGCAGTTACTATTCAATTATGAGGACTTAAATCATGAGAGGATTTACAACCACCTGTATGTGCGTGCAGCTCTAATGTATCCACTGCCTTCTTCTGGTCTCTACGGGCACCTGATCAACACACACACACACACACACACACAGATGAATACACTCACAGACAAACATATAAAGTCACACAAGTATATAACATACATGCAGATGTTCCTACACATACACATAAATAAAATTAAAATAAAATGAATACAAAGATTCTTAGCTGGGTGTGATGGCACATGCATTTAATTCTAATATTTGGGAGGGAGAGGCAGTCACATCTTTGTGATTTCAAGGCCAGCCTGGGTTATACAGTGATACCTCTTCTGGAAAGAAGAGTTTATTTTATCTCATTGGGGGTGAGGTGGGGTATTACATAACTGGCTTTCATGCAACTTTACTAAACCTGATACTAATTTTAGCAGTAAAGTAGATATTTAGATTCTTACATATGCAGTTACATTGTCTGCAAATAATGAGCCTATTTTCTCATTTTGAATCTTTTCTTTTGTTGATCATTTGTTCATTTGACTTAGTCCACTGATTTTTCTACACTATGTTGACTTCGGTACATGTCACCAGCAAGTGCATAGGACTCATATGAGAAAAGAGAGATTCACGTTACTTGTATGAAGTGTGTCTTGATTTAGCAGTTTGAATATTTTCTACAGACTTAGTGTGAAAACACTGTAGCAGATAGTGATGTCAGCTATGGTTCGCTTGTTCTCCAAATCCCATTTTCTCAAGTGTCATTATCACCATGAGTCTCTGCTTATGCTTTACAGTCATTTTAAGGATAATACTCTAAAATAAACATAAAAATATTTAGGTCTGATCATTATAGAATAGAACAAAATTGGTGTCTCTTTTCTTTTAATTCTATAAACTTATGTTAGTGCACCTTACAATAAATAACATTAGTTTTTTTCCTAAGTATACAATCTAGTGAAATGTAGTCTTTTCTCTAATGAACTCTATCTAGATAGTGGCATATGTATTTCATTCGTTTTAAAAGTTCTTAGAATATTTAAATTTATTTTAGGAACAGCTGAAATATATTAAACAAAAGAGTAAATTCAAACACAACCTGTCACTTAAAACAACTATGCAAATGTGTAGAATGATTCCGGTAAAGAGGGAATGGTTGGACCAAAACTATACGTCACTACCTGGAAAATATTTGTGCAATTTTCTTACTCCTCATTTGAGTTATTAAATTAAAGCTATTTATGTCACAGTGACACAGTCCTACTGTTTGTTTTTAATTTTTATTTTTTAGTTCAAGTCAGAAAACTTAGTAATTTTTCATTCCAAAAGAAAAGATTAAAATATTTAATCAAAATGATTTGGCTGACAGTTCACATGATGAAATACATTTAAATTATACCACTAATTTTTAATCTTTTTGAAGTTTATTGATTTGAAATATGAAATGATTGTATGCTGTCACAGATTTATATTTAGTTATTAAATTCATCATGCACTAATTTTAAGTAAAAAATTCTAACATAACATGACATTTTATATCTTTCCATGTAAAAACGTTGATTAGTTTTACAGACACAATAAAACTAATATCAACAACAATTTAGATTGACAAGCTATGACAGTTAATTTATGTGCATTATTTCATTAAAATTTTATTGAGTAGTTTTTATGTTGAGGAAAATCTTTTCTTAACATGCTTTATTTCAGTAAGTGAAGATGAAATAGTGGGTGCCAGGGGTGGATTTTGCTTGCTTTAAAAATAATTGAATTTGGCTGTGTAAAATGGAAGTCAGTAAAGGAAAGGCTAAGCAGGAGTGCATTCTGTTCCTACTCTGTTTTATGATTTACAAGTATGAAAAAAAATCTTAATTGGCAATAACTCAATTATGGCAAAGACACAATCAAGATTTATAATAACTTCTGGAAACGCTGAATTCTAGGTATTGTTAAAGGTGAAAATATGAGTGAGCGATTAAGACAGCTCTTCCAATAACTTTTTACATCTTAGATATAAATTATGTCATCAGAAAAACATGGACTATTATATGTACTCCACTAAAAAGTCATAATAAACCCAATACACCCACCATCCAAATGCATAACTGAGATTCAGTGTTGAATTACTTGCAAATTTTGGCATTTCTCCTCTTTAGACCTTCACAATTAATTACACAGAGATATGCTCATGCATGATTCCTGTCAGTACTTTATTTTCTAAAGGTAGTACAGGAAAAAAAAAAAGCCAAAACCATACAATGAAAAAAGAGAAGTATCTTCAACAACTGGCAGTCTGTATTTAGAAGAATGCAAATAGATCCATATTTATACCTGCACAAAACTCCAGTCCAAGATGATCAAAGACCTCAGCAAACAAAAAGTCAGATCCACTAGGAGCTGGGGAGATGGTTCAGAGGTTAGAAGCACTGGCTGCTCTTTTCAAGATCCTGAGTTCAAATCCCAGCAACCACATGGTGGCTCATGATCATCTATAGTGAGATCTGGTGCCCTCTTCTGGTACACAAGAATATATTCAGGCAGAATGCTGTATACATAATAAACAAATAAAACTTTTTTAAATATTAGAAGAACAGCCTTGAACAAATTGGTTCAGGTGATAACTTCCTGAACAGAATACTAGAGGCTCAGACTCTAAGATCAACAATTGATAAGTGGAACCTCATGAAACTGCAAAGTTTCTGTAAGGCAAAAACACTGTCAATAGGACAAAATGGCAACCTACAGATGTGGAAAGGATATTCACCAATTCTACATTTTACAGAGGGTTAATATCCAAATTTTATAATGAACTTAAGAAGTTAGAATCCAATAAACCAAATAACCCAATTAATATTTGGGTACAGAACTAAACAAACAATTCTCAGCGGAGGAATCTCAAATGGCAGAGAAGCACTTAAAGAAACATTCAAAGTCTTTAGTCATCAGGGAAATGCAAATCAAAACGACTCTAAGATTCCACCTTACACACATCAGAATGGCTAAGATCAACCACTCAGGTGACAACAGATGGTGGTGAAGATGTGGAGCATGGAGAACCACCCCTCCATTGTTGGTGGGAGTGCAAACTTGTACAGTCATTCTGGAAATCAATTTGGTGTTTTTTTTTTTCCAGAATAATGGGAATAATTCTATCTCAAGACTCAGCTATATGACTACTGGGTTTATACCCAAAAGATGTTGCACCATCACACAAATACACTTGCTTCACTACATTCATAGCAGCTTTATTCATAATAGCCAGAAACTGGAAGCAATCCAGATGTTCTTCAGCTGAAGAACTGATAAAGAAAATGTGGTTTCTAGTGGAAGGATAGGGACAACAATACACTCACAAAACTTTCATCCCAAAATTTATCCTTGTCTACAAGAAAAGCACATCAATTTAGATATATTCTGAATTTAACACAAACAAGGTGATCAAAGTATACAAATTTCAATCAAATCTATTTGGATAATTTCCACAAGTTTCTTAATACAAACACATTTTCATTTTACACTTTTTCTCCCAGTCTTAACACATAGCCAGAAGCAAACCCTAACTGTACAAATGCATTTTGCATGAAGTCTTGGGGTCTTTTTCATGTCTCAGACAAAGTCAAAAATAAATTCCTTCCTGGCAATATTTTAGGGAAAAAGAAAGTAATTTGTAGAAGAATAACCTTATATTCTAGCTTACAACCAGGACTGTGGTTCACATTTTAATGGATAATAGCTATGTGGAAATACCATACTACTGATTCCACTAGTCTCTTTTTATGTTGAATTGTCTTTAGAATAGCAGGAATGAATTCTGCAGAGAAAATAATTGTCTCAATTGAGGGTCTGAAAGAGTTATGACACTTTGACCATATCAGCAGAAGACTAGACTACATTAAAAATTCAGTTGTGGCTCAGAATAGAGCAAAGTTAATTCATGTACTCATGACTGAAATCAAAGACTAGGACAATTGTTCTGATTTGCTGCACTAATCATTATATCACTTGATTTTGTCATTGTATTTTAATATTAATTGTAATTCTTTCATTATTTTATTGGTTATGGGGTTTATTGTATAGATATATCATGAACTTACCCCCATCTATCTTCAAGTGTCTCACTATTTTATACATAAACATTTTACAACTGTACACTTCTACTTCACATTTTTGGCCTTCTGGATAATATGTCATTGCAAATGTGATATTTACATATATGTGTATGTGCAAACATTTGTATATTATATATACATTTTGATAGGATAAATGTATTTAGATTGTTTTAACTACAGTTGAAACTGTCTTTTAACAAGACTTAAGTAACTAGCAACCTTAATATATGTGTGTCAGCCATTTCTGGCACTACCTCACTAGGCAGCTTTCATCTATCTGAAAGATAACTTTTTCATGTAATGTAGGTGTGATGATGATGAGTGCTGGCATTCTACTACTATCAAGTATTCTGTCATTTTAAAAGGCTTATTGAGATATGATTTGTCTTGTGTCTATTTTTTTTTCATTTTGTTTTGTTTTTGAGATGAAGTCTCACTATGCAGTCCAAGCTGTTCTTGACATCATAATCTTCCTGCATTTAGCCAGCATCCCAAGTGCTAGCATTACAGGTGCTCTAACACACCCAGAATCCCAGAATCCCAGGACTTGGTCACACCAGGATCTCAAGGTCCCAGAGTGAGCTTGACTCCCAGAAGCTTTGACACACCCAGGATCTCAGGACCACAGTATCCCAGAATCACAGAAACAGCTGAACTTTGAGGAGTTCTGACACAACCAGGGTCACAGGAAAGATATATATGTCCAGTCATATATAGTGAGGGCAGGTAGCACTAGAGATATTCAGATGGAAGTAGGCAATAATAAGAACACAGGCAACAGAAACCAAGGTTACTTGGCATCATCAGAACCCAATTCTCCTACCATAGCAAGGCTTGGATACACCATCACACCGGAAAAGCAAGATTCAGATTTAAAATCACTTCTCATGATGATGATAGAGGACTTCAAGAAGGACATAAATAAATCCCTTAAGGGGGTGGAGAGATGGCTCAGCGGTTAAGAGCACTAACTGCTCTTCCAAAGGTCCTGAGTTCAATTCCCAGCAACCACATGGTGGCTCACAGCCATCAGTAATGAGATCTGACACCCACTTCTGGTGTACTCATCTACATACAATAAATAAATCTTTAAAAAAAAACTCCCTTAAAGAAATACAGGAGAACACAGGTGAGCAGATAGGAGCCCTTAAAGAGGAAACAGAAAAAATCACTTTAAGAATTATAGGAAAACACAATCCAACAGTTGAAGGAAATGAACAAAACCATTCAGGAGCTAAAAATAGAAAAAGAAACAATAAAGAAATCACAAAAGGAGACAACCCTGGAGTTAGAAAACCTAGGAAAGAGATCAGGAGTCATAGATGCAAGCATCACCAACAGAATACAAAAGATGGAAGAGAAAATCTCAGGTGCAGAGGATACCATAGAAAATATTGACACAACAGTCAAAGAAAATGCAAAATGCAAAAAGCTCCTAACCCAAAACATCCAGGAAATCCAGGACACAATGAGAAGCCCAAACCTAAGGATAGTAGGTATAGAAGAGTGTGACGATTCATAACTTAAGGGGCCAGTGAATATCTTCAACAAAATTATAGAAGAAAACTTCACTAACCGAAAGAAAGAGATGCCCATGAACATACAAGAAGCCTACAGAACTCCAAATAGATTGGACTAGAAAAGAAATTCCTCCCATCACATAATAATCAAAACATCAAATACACTAA